>NW_027104601.1:0-73320 GCF_902728285.1 Clytia hemisphaerica
CTAATTCTAATTGTTTATTGTAGACTACATGGGCCAATCTACCAGCACACTACAGATGATAGTTACAAGAGTTTATTTTTAAATTTTCAGATATGTGTATATGTAAAAACTATAAAACACAAATATCTGCCTGGGCAAACAATGATTATATAATTACATAGTATATGTAGCCCAATTCTATATTACAGTCAGAGACCCTTTTATAGCCTACTCTGACTGTATATATCTCTTTCATGAATGACTTAAACATATTTTCATACTGTAATTTTTTAACAATTAATGATATTGAAGGGGTTCATGTCTATCCAAATAGCTAGGGCAGGCTGCAGGCTCTACTTATTGGAACTAAATTTTGCAGTCGAAAGAAAAAAATCGGAAAAATTGCATTTCGTTTTCTTTCGTGGGCAGTTTTGCCCTTTTTTGGACAAATTTCTTTCATTTTCTTAGGGATAAATAAAATTGGAAAAAATTGCTAGAAAACCGCAAAAGACGCTAAAATTAATTCCCCAAAAATTAGTTCCAAATCTATTACTGTCAAAGTACCATCATTCTGGAAAAGATTTTTCTTAAAGATTCTTATCTTACTTAAATTTTTTCTTCTATGTTCTTCAGATATTTGAACACCCTGGGCAGACCTGGCTGGGAGGTTATAATAATACCAGTCGGTGTCAACTGAACCCTATTCCGAACCTCAATCATATTCATTGAACTGCGATCAAACTATAATCGTATAATCGAACAGACATCAAACTTTACGAAAGTTTTCCCGGTTTGATAGGGTTCGATTGGGTTCGGTAATCGAACAGCTATATCGTCCGATAGGGTTCGATTAGTTCACGATATACAAACAGTTCGATTGACAACGCCTGGTACATATCACATAATAATATAAGCCATAATAATATATCCAACTCACAATCCAAGATAAATTGAAGAAAATGGAGTGTTAACGTTAGATGGCTTGTTTGTGAGAAAATAAAGTTAAAGTTTTTTTTTTTTTTTTCTATTAAAATTATAGGTGCGTGGTATAGTGGTAGTCAACCTTGGCTTCTGTGAGGAGGCCAGGGTTCGATTCCCACTCACAGCAGTTCACTTGGCAAGTGAACGTTCCTTCGCCCGGGTCAACCCATGCCATGTGAGGGGAATTGGGTAGTCAGTTCAAGGTGCTGACGGGACGCTCATTAGTAAGCGCCTATAGTTGCGAGAATGGCCTCTAAAGCCTCCTGCAACTCAACCAAATAGAAAAAATAATAATAAAGTTAAAGTTGTTGTTTTGTCTACTAAAAGTTAGAAAGTCTTCTTAGATATATAATAGGATGAAGTACTATATACTGAGGTCTAGATTCATTATCTAGCTAGTCTTAAAAAAAATTGTGTTTCAAATATTTCACACATATCAAAGATTTCAAACAGACTTACTTCCTCAGGCAGTAACAATGGTGGAATCGAATAATTTTATACTGCAGATTAAATGAAGTTTATATCAAAGTTATCTCGCATCTCATCTATACTGCCTACCATTTCCCAAGAATTTTCGGACTTCATGTACACATGTACACAATATCGATCATCCAATCAGAGCGCAAGTATTTTGGTTTTTTTACTCTGCGAATAAGGTCCTTTCTTCCCTCCTAAATATCAGAATACCGGACACAATTAACTCCAAATACCGTCACCGAAAATTTTTACATTTCATTTTGCAGATTTGGGCCTATTTCGTGAGGAAAGGTATTTTAACTGCAAGATGAAATAAGGAGTAAGGGATACCCTGTTGAAAACTTCATTTTCAACTGTTATTAGCGAGACCGGAAAAACCCGAGTTATTTTTCCCGAGTTATTTTTCCGAGTTACGGAAAACCCGAGTTATGACGTCATTTTCAGAAATTATGACGTCACACTCAAATTTATAAACTCGGTTTTTTTTTCCTTCTATTAAATTTTCCAGTTATTTTTCATGAATTTACTTTTACTCGGTTTTTTTCCTTCCGTTAATTTTCGAGTTATTTCAAGAATTTTAACTCGTTTTTTTTTCTTCCTTTAAATTTCGGTTATTTCCAGATTTTTAACTCGGTTTTTTTTTCTTCCATTAATTTTTCGAGTTATTCAAAATTTTTAACTCGGTTTTTTTTTTCTTCTTTTAAGATTTCGAGTTATTTTTCTTCCTTTAAATTTTCGAGTTTAATTTTCCTTTCTTTAAATTTTCGAGTTATTTCCTTAGAGATTTTAAACTTAAAATTAAACTTTAAACTTTAAAACTTTAGAACTAAAAACTTGTCCCCAGTACCTTAGCTGTAACAAAATACTTTTAAGAGGCTTTGGGGTCTGTTATCTAAGTTCCAATCGAATCTAATTAACCTTTGAAAAAACGGTTTCCTGTTTCGATTTTAATATACGTAAAAAATGAAAAAGATTGGAAAGAGAAAAATAAAGCTTTTGAAACCTGTCAGTGCAAAAGAACGTTTAGACAAAATTTCATTATTTTTTTCACTTGCGTTTTTATTCATCCAATTAACCAACCTAAATTAACTAGTCATAGCTTTCACTAAATTGCCCCCACAGAAAGGTCATGTCATACAGTTTTAAAGCTTTTAATAAAAATAATCAGGAATAATTGATTGATTTAATTATTATTAATTGATTGAAAAAAATCATATTCCATTAACAAATACTTGAAGAATTCATGCAGCTTGACAATTTAATGAAATTCAAGGAAAAGCTGGAAAAGCTTCTCAAAAAACATATTCGAAATTATTGGTATCATTATCTTACTGACTTTCACATCTCCTTGTTTGTTTGTTTTTTCTTACAACAATATATGTCATGATCATTCACTAAATAGACCTTTTCCGATAATGCTGCAGACATCTTAGATTGTAGGCAAAAAATATATAGCGGTGCGGTGAATAAATCAACAAGGTAAACCAATCAGAAATAGCTTGTTTTATTTTTCATTGGCTGCTATATATTTCAACAACTCTCTATTGCGACTTTTGCCTAATAAACAAGAGTAAGATGATAACATGATTACTGCGTATAAAATTATCAAAAAGTTCTGCGCCATTGAAATAGACCAATCCTAGTTAAGGCCCGGGTTCCACTTGCGTACGCGTGATTGCAAGTCAAAAGAAAAAAAGGAATGTCCATTGTGGTCATTCAGCGTACAGTCGAAAAGTTGAAATGTGCCTAATTTTTTTTCAAGTGCATAGTACTCTTCATGATGCATCTTTTTCCAAGCTGAAAGGATTGAAGCCATTAAGATATGATTGCAGCGCAGACAATGAAGACGGGCCTTCAGGAAACTAGACTTTTTGAGTTTTAGCTATATACTCTCACTTATGGTGTTTTCCTGTATGACTGTCTGTGTGCCTACTCTAACCACCGTTAAAGCCTTAACTTGAAAAGCTAGAATTGGAGCTATTCAACAAACCCTAGAGCGTAAGTTATTTAGGCTATGGGCCATCCTACCACTACAGTACGTACGCAATGAAGGGGGAGAGGGGTTTAGCAAAAGCGGACATCTATTGTTTAAATGAACTCTTCTATTGTCTCTGCGTACAAGGGGGGGGGGGCTATCAAATTTTGGAAAATCTTTGCGTACGTACTATTATATGAAAATGGACTATATGGACGGCCTCTATCACACTGCATGAAAAGTGGAACGTGCGCATGCAAAGTTAAACGAATGTAAACAAACTTTTTCAGGCTTTTGAAATAGATTACCACACAAACAGGAAAACACTCTAAGGGAGGTAATCTATTTTGAAGACCAAAAAAAAACAGTATTGACGCATTCAACCCCTTTGGATTCAACTTTACTCACGTGCACATTCAACTTTTTTGTACTTTGTCGTATCTTGTTTTACCAAGTTAAGAAGGACTTTCTCGAGTTACGACCATATGATGGGTCTTTAAAGCTCAAGAAGCTATAAACAATAAAGCTAGTTATTAATATAATAACAACAAAGATAAATGTAACAAAAATATCAAAGTACATTTGAAAACTTGAGCAAACTTCTTTAAAGATTCCAGAAAAAGAATTGAAATCATTGCTGAAATAAACTTCTGACTAAATTACAGTATTTAGTATTCAGTTTGAAAGACAAGAAACAAATTTGACATACAAAACACTTTTCCAGTCAACGAATCAGCTCATCAGCATAACCAGTCGGCCATTTGTTTGTTTTGATTTGCACAAGTAATATTGTAATTCGTGTTATGGTGTAATCACTATACGTTTTTCTATGATTTGCATTTATAACACTCGCTTCAACTTTTCAATGCTAATCGAAACTAATAAAATGTAATACGCATAATGGTAAAGCATAACGTATATGAAAAATATGTATAACATTTACCGCTGTATAATTTACCGCCATATTTTGCGGAACACTTAATTGGCCGAAAGCCGATTACGACCGCAAAACACAAAAAACAAAAACAATTCGCAAAAAATCGAGATTCCAGTCCAATATATTGCGTGAAGCTATGAGTGCCTCCTCAGTCGCTGCGCTCCTTGCGGGGGCAAAAACGTAAAATCACGAAAACAGACACCCCCAGAGATATTATTGTTGGATGATTTTTCACCCCATTGTTTTTATGTTGTTAAAGAAACTTTGAAATAAAAAGTGAGGAATGAAAGTGGTCCACATAACAATAGAAATGGCATCAATTCGCTAAAGCGCTTAAATTTCTCCGAATTATTTAAAATTTGAAAATAACTCGAAATTAAAGGAAGAAAAAAACTCGAATCTTAAAAGAAGGAAAAAAACCGAGTTAAAAATCTTAAATAACTCGAAAAATAATGGAAGAAAAAAAACCGAGTTAAAATCTGGAAATAACTCGAAAATTTAAAGGAGAAAAAAAAAACAACGAGTTAAATTTCTTGAAATAACTCGAAATTTAACGGAAGGAAAAAAAACCGAGTTAAAATTCATGAAAAACTCGAAAATTTAATGGAAGGAAGAAAAAACGAGTATAAATTGTGCCTCAGTTTTGAAAAGCGTCATAACTTTTCTAAAAAAATAACGCAAAAAATAACTCGGTTTTGGGCCTCGTTATTTATTAGCTCAAGTATATCAGACAAACGATCTAATTTCCAAGTGCAAATAGCATAGAAGAAGTAAAGTTTAATTACTGACAAAGTGCAACCATGGTTTGTGTCGACCGAAGAAGATTTCTATTTTAACACTTTCTTATTTGGCTAAAAGCACTATGTTTTAGATCACTGGCTTTCAAAAGGAAATTAAAAAAAATTCAGGTATAAATCTTTTTCATAAAAATCAGCAGATGGGAAAAATGACGAACGAAATTTCTAAAAGGGTTGTTGATGGTTACCATGTTTTTTCGAGGTGACTAAAATCTTTTTCCGGATTTGATAAAGATAAATAGCGATTTATTTCTCGCTAATATGGTAGATATATAATATGTGTGTATGATGTATAATACATTTTCATATTTGACAGTTTATCATCTAAGTAGTAAGTTAATGAAGTGTTCTCTATAATTCTATTGGCAGGTAGTACCCACTCGTTCGTCTCTAACCTAAATATTTCCGCCTTTATCCATAGCGACTTTTTTGCAAAAGAACCATGTTCATCGCAAAGTTGGTGCAGTAAATTCGAATTAATTTAGCATATTTCTTCCAAAATGAGATATTCCGTTTTATGTATATCTGCAACAATTTATAAATCCATCAAATCTTCGCTAAAGCAAAGAATGAAGATATTGTGCAAAGAAGAGATATTGTCCTACGAAAAATCTGAAAGGTTACAAAATCCGATTGAGTTGCTTGATCAGTTCGTCAGTTCTTATGTCACGAGAGTCAGCCAGACATAAATCTTTCATAATAAAGGCTTCTCATTACTGCACTTGAAGTCTCTTTTTGTGAATGTCAGACATTTCCTTCGCCTTGAACCGGTTTTCATCGATTGGAGATTTTTATGCATTGTTCCCACTGGTTTGTTGGTACGTTGCGAAGACTCAAAAGTCAAGAGTGGATGCCTTCATTGACGCAGACTGTTTCCGATGGAACTGTAGATATCTTCAGACACTGGTTTGTTGGTAGTCTCCTCTGATACATTCTTCTTGGCTAAAAAAGAGAGAAGTAGTTTGTAAAATGTGATCTGTGGAGAAAATCCTATTTATTGAAACATGAATGGAAAGTACACTCCACCACAATTCTCATTTTCTAAATTGCTCGTCTCAGACAAATTAATCGTCCCAGTATAAATAGAACTAATATTTATTTCATTTTATTAAGACAAAGTACATCCATACCACCGTAATGCAAAAGTAGTGCATCTGGCTATGGTGCGGTCAAGTCGTACTTAATACAAAATGGCACTTGATACCTCTCCGCTTGATGTTCAGCAATTAACGAGAGGATCAAGGGTAAGTGGAGCAATCCAAGGAGAAAAAGCTCCCTACCTTCGGGTAGAGCACTATCGAATAAGGAACCTTGTTGTCGTGTCCGACTGCGGTCACAAACTTAATCATTAGTTCATCCATTCACGTCTAAATCGCGGGAGGTAGCCGACAGAATACATTCAACATGTTACGGACGTTCGGTGGACGGTGTATCCAGACTATTTTCACTCACCTAACACTTCATCTATGGCTTGTTCTTTCTCATCTTCTGTTTCTATTGCTTTTCCCACCGCTTTCCATCCATTGTTCAACGAACTTATCGCTTGTGGTGTAGGAACATGCTTCTTTTTGTCTCCCTCCTCTGTTCCACTCGAAATTATACTACCAACGAGTTCCTTAATTTCATGTTCTTTATCAACATCGTGTGAAATTACTCCAGATTTCTCAGTATTATCAGTTTCAGTATTTTCGTGTATAGATGAAAGACTTTTCCCTTTCACTGATTCACTCGAATCTATTTTCAATGCATCGTGGTTCCGTTTCGAACTGGTTATTCCCAAGTGTAATTTTCCATTGTGTGTTTTCCTTGGCACAACTACTCGATGATGTTTGGTTGATAATGTTTGACGTTTCGTTCCTGGTGAAATTGGAAGGAGATTAGTTCAATTTATACTGAGACGATTAATTTGTCTGAGACGAGCAAGTTAGAAAATGAGCGTTATGGAGGAGTGTAGTTTCCATTCATGTTTCAATAAATACGATCTCCTCCACAGATCACATTTTACAAACTACTCGTCCCAGACGATTTTTCCGTCTCAGTATAGATGGAGCTATTATGGATGGAGCTTAGAGATTTTTGCACCACTAAAATGAGTGATGGTGGAGTGATCAAGAGATCAGTACCTCAAACCAGGGTTCACGATTCAAATCCCCACTATTTCTAATCTTCCGTTCAGTTCTTAAGGGCTCTGACCATAGTGAATTTTTCATAATTGCCGTGTTTAAAATGTGTTTTCTGACTGATGTAACCAACAAAACTATGGCATGTTATACATTTTCTGTTAGACAAACTATTCCTGAATTCTGAAAATTCAAAAACTGCATTGAAAAAGTTTGATGAAGAAGAAAATGAAGACTTTTGTGAAGAAGAGTATTTCAACTTTGAAGAGCTTAGTTTCGGCGAAGAAAAAACATTTTGAAAATTTTTTCGCAGTAGATGGTGTATCTTTTACCGAACAATAAAAATGTTTGCGGAAAATTTTTGTAAATGCTTCTTTGTCTCGAAATCTTCAAAATAGTGGTTTTTCATCAATTTTTCATCTGGATTTTGCTTAAAAAACAGTCATAACTTTTGACACATCTTTTTAGAAAAATTTTCCGCAAAATTTAAAATAGTTCAATTCTTTGCACACAGTTTGAAAAAAGTTCGAAACAAAAAGGTTAATTACCCATTAAACTTAGCACTTTTTATAAAAGAAGGTGATGCAACGTATTATTAACGTCTTTTTAAAGTTCATAACGTCATTTTAGCAATTAAGTTCTTAATTACGCTTAAGGGATTTGATTAAAAAGCAATTTATAAAAGCAATTCTTTGTTAAAAGTGTTAAAGAATCTAAAACATAACTTTTATGTTCAGATACTAAAATCTATTTTCTGACTATGGTCAGAGCCCTTAAATAGCTAAGTCAGGTGGCCGTGGACCTCGTGAAAACAATCGAAAGACCACCTAAAAGTCTTAGATTAATGGGCTTTCCACAAGTTAATCCATCGACTCTAAGAAATTAAATATGATTTTTAGAGATAAGAATTTCATTAGAAAATAATATGGGTTGGGAAGATGACCAGCAGGATAAGTTCTTTGGACAAATGTGAAGTTTTCTTTCGACCCCAAGTTCACGGGCTATTACGAGGATGGCTCAAAACCCACGTTCAATTAATACTAATAGTCTTTTGGGAAGAATTTGTGTGATTACTTCCCACGCCTACCTGCGATATTATTGCCATCACCAAGGTCTGCATATGCGTTTTCTTTGTCTGTTTTCGCACATGTTTTCAAACACGAGCACATATCGACTAAACCACCTGAACCCACAGCTGAAATTGAGAGAAAAATTGGGAGAAAATAATTTATATTCCTTCTGAGCTACTAAAAAAATTATGGGAGTAGCAGTTTGAGACTCCGAACAGTTGCACATTATCTAGAACACCCTGCATCAGTGACTCTCAAACTGTTGCAAAAGTTTCATTCTCGTATTCAAAATTCTAAACTCTATCCAATTTAAATTGTAATCATTTAATGTCTTCTACAATCTGCAAAAATCTACTTCAAGCCATGATTGTAAAATGATTTGTGAATAACTATTCCTTTGTTCAAAAGAACAGTCAAATAGCAATAATTATTTTCAAAAATATTAATATAGTGTGCCTTAGGGTGAGGAAATGCCCCAGTTTCGTGAATTTAAGCAGAATATATTATAGGAAACAAAAATTTTCAATTCCTGTGTTTCAAATATCATACGAGGAAAGAGATCACAGAGCGTTGACAACAGAAACTGTTCGTTTTTACGGTAGACTGTTTATTTTTTTATAGTATACTGTTTATTTTTACCTAAGGGTTGCATCAACTCAGCCATGCGTTCACCAGCATCCTCTTTGGTCGCAGTGAGGACATCTCCTTTAGATGCAATGAATACGTATTTGATTGGTGAATTTAATCCACCAAAGTTCATCAACTTTTTCACACCAATATCACCCTTTAAATAGAAGAAAAAGAACTTGTTTCTGTGAAAAGAATTATGGACAAAAGAGGGCTCTCTGGAGTTTTAAATCTGGATCACCACGACTTAAATATCTAGCCTCGAGCTTTGGGAGTCCTTAGGATAATGAATAACCTGTAAGTTTACTCTTACATGTTAAGAATTTTTTTGTGCTACCAGATTACAAGCGATAAATTTTACAGACACTTCTTTGGGCAACCTTTTGAAAAGGAGTATTACCGTATTACTTCGAATAAACGCCCCCTCAAATAAACACCCCTCCTTTGAGGAAGAATTTTTAAAGAACGCCCCCTCAAATAAACGCTACTCCGAATAAACGATCAACACTATTTTCTCTCACCAAGCTTTTATAAACATCATTGAACATGAATTGTCCAGCGTTGCCTTTAGTTGCACCAATCACAATTTTCTTGTCACCAAGGGAACGAATGAAATTAGTCATGGCTTTCGCTGAACCAGCATCTTGCGTCGTGTCGAAATTCTCGCTCGATTCCACTTGACCTAGATGATTAAGTTTATCTTACGTGATAAGACAATTTTAAACAAAAATTTGCACTTTTTTATAAAAACATCCAAAATTTTCAAACCTTTGGATGTTCTTAACTCGGATATTTTTAGCCTAAAAATGTTCTTAACATGTTCTTATTTTAACCATTTTGTGAGTATTTTTGTCCATTTTCCTAAAAATCGGCCTTAAAATGTATGTATGTACTAACCACAAAGTCTTAAAAATTTGCGAAGTTCCCCTTTAATTGAATAAAACATTGGACAAGAAAAAATAGAGACCCCCTACTATTCGGGTCCTTAAAATACATATTATTAGACAACATGATATTCTCACCTGAAGGGTAGTCGACCACCACGAGGTTGAATCCATCCTCGTTACGGCTATACTCCTCACCACTGATTCTGATGCTCGCTTTTTTGTCCGATGATGAAACATCTAAGAGACGATTAGCTGAAAGAAATTGAAATAGTTCCAATAAGCATAAATGTGGTATGATGTCAGGGGTGGTCAAAGCAAATTTATCAGAAAATGAACTAGAATGCTAAGTCAGGCCCGGCGGAAGCGGGGAGACTGGGGAGACTTGAGCCTCCCCACTTTTGAGTAAATGAGATTTTTTCTCAAATTCTTTGCGAATTTTATCTCATTTTTAGCCTTCAGCCTCCCCACTTTTATTGTTGTTCCGCCGGGCCTGTAAGTAGTCCCAGCCCTGATCCGAAATGTTGAGTTACTTATAAGAAAAGTGTGTAATATTCAGATTTTAAAAGTAGGACTAGCAGCACGAATACATGAGAGACTCTTGTGCTATATAAAATCTGCTTTGAATGATTCGGTTTAAATGTGGCTGAAAATAGTATCGATGGTAACACTTAAAAGATTAAGTTCAACTTACAAGCAGCACTTTTCTCATTGCATAGACGGTTACCTGAAAAGAGAGTAAATTAAGGTTTAGGAATGGAGTTGGGTAAGTTCTAATCTCATGACACCAACCACACTCTGGTTAAAAAAAAGGTAACTTTTGTCAGAGAAAATTAATAGATCATCGTTATCATACTCTGATTAAAATGACCTATCTAATTTGCAGAGAAAACATAAATGTTACATCTTGGAGAGGAGCTTCGTTTCATGCTACATTTTTGATCAGGTGATTCTTCATCTGTGTTCACCAGCTCACCGCCACCGTATAGCGCTGCTAGAAGGGGAAAAAATTGCGTAAAACATCATGTAGAGGACTTTGAAATGTTTATAATTGAATCAACCCGACTCTTAAAGAAACAGTAAGAAATAACTGCCAAACAGTGAGTAAGACTTGTCAGAAATGAATATTGTCTGTAAACATATTTCTACGGAAATTTCAAAATTCATTGCCATACTAAGATACATTATACATGAAATACCTTCCTCATGTACAGAGAAAAATAAATCGCACAATCAAAAGATGACAAAAGGTTCAACAGATATTAATAAGACACGATAATGACCACTAGAATTCAACGAACGTGATAGTACCTTCTTTTGTAGGTGAAGTACTCCTGACACTAGCATACGGTGATTCCTTTGTTTGTGATCTCTCTGATGAAGTCTCTGTTCCTCGAGTTTTACACCCAAGACTTCGACACTCTCCACCATGGTCAAGATAACCTCCACCGTACCCGAAGCCTCCTACACCTCCCGATTGGGAAGCAGATCCAATGGGTCCTTGTCCTGTATACTCAGCATCGATATTATCAGAGTGGTATTGCGTTTCCCCACCACTGGTCAAAGCGGCACTTACACCACCACCTACACTGGCTCCTCCGACTCCACCTACTTCTCCACCAGCCATGAAATTATTGGTTTTTGTAGCTTGTATGATGTTTGGTAAACTTCCACCTAACCCACCTGCCAGTGCATCGGCTCCGCTTCCACCCAAACCAGCTGCAAGCGCCGCTAAACCGGCCGTACCAGGGGCTGAGCCTTGTTCTGCCAACGCTAACACAATTCCACCAATCAGCGCACCAGGTTTCGGTTTGTCACCAATAGCCTTCAAGGAGGCGGCAAGGGCGGCGTAACCAACAGCCGCCCCAGCTCCACCTACACGTTGCAAGGCTTGACCAATCTGATCAGCTAATCTTGTAGTCGACATATCTCTACTATCTTTCAAAAGATCACACAGGCTAGCGATTCCAGCAGCACTAGCCGCGCCTCGGCCACCAAGATCCGCTATGGATTTGGAAAGTTTGGATGCAAGACCTAACTTTAAAGACGCTTCTTTCTTCTTCTTTCCGCCTGCTGCAACAAATCCAGCTGCCATTAGAGAAGAAATACCGGTTGCTCCAGCGTCCGGAAGACCCAAAGCACTAAGCGCAGAGGCGAGACGTGATTCGCCGACGTTTCGGCTTCCTGATGCATCTGCTGCAGCCTCCATGGTTGAAGGAGCTCCTTTAGATCGTGCCTCTGAGTCTTCATCCTCGTCAGCTGATACCTTCCTCTGTTCCGCGTCTTCATGAGTTGATGCTTCCTTGGTCTCTGTAGCTGTTTGCTTTGGAAGGCTTTCAACGTTGTTGGATAGAAGTTGCATCTGTAACTGAGCTTTAATCCGGTTGACGTTGTCTAGCATTCCTTTGAGGAAGAGAGCTTGATTAGCAGTGGGTTTGCCGTTTTGTGTTGATTTTTTATTGGCTGTAATCTCCTGGTTATAGCTTTTTGCCGCTTCTATTAGACTACTGACTGGGTTGCTTGGGTTATTCATCAGGTTTGCGATATCTAGTGGTTGGAGATTGTTGAAACTTTTGGTAGCTTCGGCACTGGTGTCCTGTTGCTGTTTTTGGAGCAATGCATCGGTGTCTGCTTGTGTTGGATTGGTGCTTAAGGCTTGCGTACGTAGTGTTTGAATGAGGTTTGCCAGGAGTAGTGGATTGCTGTACATCGTTTTGTTGGGCATTGTCAAAACTTGCATTTGTTGTTGTTGTTGTTGTTGGGAAATAGGTGGTTGAGTTGTGGGTAGTATGGTTGTAGTTGAAGGCGTGGCAGTGGTGGTTGTAGTGGGTTGTGGCGTAGTGGTGGTGGTGGTTGTTGTTGTAGTTTCTGGTTGTGTAACGGTTTGGTTGTGAGAGATCGAGTCATTATTGTTGGATACAGGTGGTGAGTCTTGAGTGGCCAGTGTTGTATTTTGTAGCTGTTCGATATCTTTTTGTTGTGAGTGTTTCAACGTTTGTTGTTGGTGTTGTAACTTTTCTTTGGATACTTGTGTTGTGGTGTCGGCTAGAGGTTTGGATGGTGGTAGAAGGTGGAGCATTGATTGAAGACCTTCCACAATTGGTTGTCCTGGAAAATAAAAGTAAAGTTTGAAGATGAATTCTGATCTATAGAAGTGTTTTCATTAGTACATTTAGTCATAAAAACGGTAAATAGCCTTAAAGATCACGAAAACGGTAAATAACCTTAAAGAAAGACATCAAAATTCCATGATGCAAAAATGATTTTTTTGGCTTTGGTTAGCACACAGATCATGACCAACGGACCAGTTTTTTTTCAAAGTAAGAAAGTGTTTTTTTATTTTTAGCGATTTTGATAGATTTTGAAAATAATCATTGTTTTGATGTCTTCACATGACTTTTTATGAAACAAAAATGAAAAATTTCAAGATAGCAAATCCTTTTGTCTAAGTAAAGTTCAGTTAAAAGTATACTCTAGTCAATTTTCATTTCAATGTTTTTTTTTAAACTGATGATGGTGGTCGGATGACACCGAAACGTCTTAAATAAATTTTGATTTTATTAAAAATAAAATGAAGTCGCGAAATTTTTATTGAACTCATTCAGGAGGATCAACCAATTTGAGAATACTCTAGTCAATTTACAAACCTGCATCGATGACCACACTGATAATACTTGGTCCATCTCCAGCTCGCGTGTTTTCTTCACGTATCCATGGTAACCTCTTACGTATAATTTCAGGACCAGACAATCCAATGAATGCGTAACTTGCACGAATATCTAAGTGTTGGCTCACAATTTGATTTGCTCCGATTTTAGTCTAGAAGATATTGAGGGAATAAAAACAACTTCTATGGACAATAAAGTTCTTTTGGGTCTGAGAAACTATGTATAAGTACATAAAAACAATTTAAATTTGAGTTTTTTGGTTCAACGGTTATTTCTTAGTAAATTGTTCCACGTTGTTATTGTGGCGTATCGCTTTGCTAGCGTGTGTTGTGTAAGGTGCTCTAGGGTTCAGCATGAAATGCACTACAATTAAATTTAAATTCTCAAGGACCGGTTCTTTCGGAAATCAAATGCCAGTTTCTTTAGAATCTCCGAGCAGATTCTGATTACTTCACGCTAAAAACTCTAAAGGCCATGGCTTCGTAAGAAAATTTACCAGGGTTGGTGCACCGCTCTGATCTTTTTCATCCAGATTTGGGATGAATATTTAATGAACCTTCGAGCGTGCTAATTGGTTAAAGCAAAACAATCGAACCAAGAACAAAACATCAATCATAAGCATAAACATTAAAACCCAGTCGCTTTCTGTTATGAGATTAGTTTTTATGACAGTGATTTTGATGTTGAGAATTTGATATTCGTAACAAAACCTTAGACACACAGTACTTACGAAGCTTTGTAAAGCAGAATTTGAAAGATATGTTTTTGCATCGTCTTTGACTGCAATACAAATAATTTTCCATTGCGATAAACCATTCAAGAAATCTTCCATTCTCTCGTCAGCCCCTGTGGATAAATGAAATCGATAAATAATAATTCCAATGTCGCAGTAAAGGTTTAGTACCTATAGCTAGCAACTACTTTAGGCGTACAAACTTTCGCGAGCAGAAACTTTCGGGATTTTCGCAAATTTTGGCCCATTTCACGAAAGTAAATGTCATTAAAAATTCTAGGAAGGGCCATTCGCGAAAGTTTATGCTCGCGAAAAATTCTTGACAAAATAAAAAATCTGTAAAACTTCAAACTTTGAATAAAATGTAACTTTCATGACACTTTTTAGCCTGCTAAAAGACTAATAAGTCCAAGGACAAATGTTTCAAGCCAATCCAAGAAGTATTTATTCCGCTAAGGCATTTTTTCACGTGAAAATTCTCAATTTTACGTCCTGATTCGCGAAAGTTTGTGCTCGCGAAAAGTATTTTTCCGTTAAATTCGCGAAAGTAAATGTCGTGAATTTCGCGAATTTTCGTCCTCGCGAAAGTTTCTGCTCGCGAAAGTTTCTGCCCGCGAAAGTTTGTGCGCCTAAAGTACAAATAGACAAAAGCTGACAATTCCGGTAACTATGAATTGATGTGTTATATCATCAAAATCACCATGAAAATGTAGCAACCAACAAAAATATGTTTAATTCGTAGAGGAGTGCACTCAAATTCTAATTCAGCGGTTCTATAGTAGAGATTGTTGTGATTTTCCAGAGTTGGCTCTAAAATCGTAGACAATACACACATCAACCCTTAACGGTGTGGTCGGCTTTTGAGGGGACTGGTAATGAATTTAAAAGGAAATGACGTCAAAATTCTTTGTCTACAAGAATATCAATGCAATGCCTGCATACAATTTGACGTCATTCTTTCCTGGGAAACTGGAACCCAGTCTCCTCACGTAGGGGGGGGGGTAGAAACTATGTGAAAGATTGATAAGTGAATTGACCACTAACAATGTATCAGTGGAATCAATATGAAGTTATTGACTTACCAGCCTGGCCATGTGTATCAAAATTGACCGATTGCTCCATCTCTCCTGTCTGCAAGTCAAGTACAACAAAATTCAATCCCGGTTGGTTCTTACTTAATTCCATTCCATTGACGTTGATGGAGCCAACAGTGTCAGTGCAATGACTTCCGTAAAACGGTGGATCGAAACAACCCACTGATTTAATTTGGATACGTAATCGTCGCACTGTGAAGTATAGTAACATACATAACATGAAGATATTCAAATAGTTCTGACCAGCTGTCCTCAATTCCGGGGGGGGGGGCACTCAAGGTAAATAACCTACCGTACGTGCGGCCCTTAAGGATCCTTTTCCCAAGCTTCTTAAAGTACACCGTAAGGGTTGATTTCTCGCCCAAATTCGCTCAAAATTTGCTCAATTTCGTCAGCACTGTAAGAAGCCGATTTCAAAGGCCTAATAGTGTCCCCAGGGCTTCAATTAGTAGCTATAGAGAAGGATATATCGAGCATCATCTGTTTGCATACTGCACCATGCCTGGCCTGGATCAAGATAAGCCACAAAATAACTTCCGGTACTAACTGAGAGAACTATTTTTCTCATAAACTTTATAAATAGTAGACACTTCCACTGATCGTGAAAGCTCCCAAAATATCAAGGAAGGAGTCTAAAGTTTTAGATTCCCAATGTATTTGAAAATAAGTGAAAAATAAATACCATACGCTTTAAGTAACTACTAGTATAATCCGAAACAAGAATCAAAAGCTTCTAGACAAGAAAAGAACGTAGTAAAAAAGCGAAAACAGACAAAACAAAAGCATTGTTTATTCTTACCCCCATCTTCAATTTGTTGTGTTGGTTGATTGGCTGAAATCGTTTCAGTTCGTTTACCGGGACTTTTGTCACGTGATGGCAAGTCTTGTTCCATTTCTTCTTCGTTGCTAGGTGACGGAAGATTTGTTTCCATTCGTTTCCCATAGCTACGAAGGTATTTATTATGGCTTTGAATAACAGGTATTTCATCTTCAGGATGATTGAGAAAAGAAGGATCTCCCGTTTGTTCGAACTGGAAATTCCCCTCGGGAGAATCCTTGAACGTATTTTGAAAACTCTTCCTTCGACCGAACAAAGTTTCCATGCGTTTGCCGTAATAAGGGTCATTCCTTTCCATTTCGTCATTATATTTTTTGGTAGGGTGATTCCTTGAGAAGAATCGAACGTTTTTGTGTGAGGATTCCCTCCATCTGTTGATGAAATCTTCTGGTTCAATTTCATTTGTTTCTCTTTTGGATTCTAAACGAGTGAAGTAGCCGCACGTGAAAAGATGACTCAACATGGAGTAGGAGAGGCAGGAGAGTAAATTGCTTAACATCACCTGTTGTTATGGAAATTTGTTTATTGGCCAAGCATCGGGCCTTTGTCAATTTAAGATCATTTTGGAAGAAACGGCGCCTTGTAACAAACAGTACGGGTAATTAATAATCAATTGTCGATGTGTCTTCATGCCGATTCGGCTTCTTTTTTAACTCTTAACTATTCTAACTCTCAATAATTAACTTACAAGCATCGCTCAACCCTCAATACATATAGCCTAGAAATCTAAGCTAGTTTGATTCAGTCACTTGGATAAATCTGATGGTTAAGTTGTGACTGAATAACTAACAGTATTCCAAGGCAAGCTTAAAATCCGTAAATATAAAAAATCTTTAAAGCGCCGAAAAACGCTATATTGCCATAATCCGTGTGTCCTAGCCTTGTGAATACGGGCTTAGTAAACTAGGCTACAATACATAATAAATTAACATCCCCTAAAGACGACACTAAAGTAACAAATTTCCTAAGAAATTATCATGTCAGTGAAGAGTATCACCGATAGTAAATGAGTGGCGTCATATTGAAGTTCTTAACCATATTCGGCCTAGGGGGGGGGGCTGTTTCTGTTCGGAAGTCAAATTATTGGTAATAACTCCTGAAATAATAGAGCTTTTGCCATGAAATTTTCTGTTAATTCCTAACTTTTTATTTGGTTTCAAAATAAGAAAAAATTTGAAACCTAAAATTTTTCACACCTTGAGCATGATGGCGTTTTTTACAGTAAGGTGTCACAAAAATTGACACTTTTCCAATACAAATTTATTTTTAAATCGTTCAAACCGTAATTTATTGAATATTTAGGATAAAATAAGCATTTTAAACTCAGGCAACTTTTCTCTAAAGCGTTTGTTAGAATACAATAGCTATTTATAAGAACAAAGGAAATTTTCGGTTTTTACTCACTTTGGGCATGATGAGTGACGTTACCAAAAAAATTTTTGTCAAAAGTTACTTTATGTGACAAGGATCTTGTGTACCAAATTTCATCCAAAAAGACCAACTAGATCAAAAGTTAAGGGGTGGTACAGGAAAAGCCCCCTAGTTCTGAACCGCCCCTAAAAGCCTAGGTTGAATAGGGTTAAAGGGGCGTATTCACCCTAAATTTATTTATTAATTTATTTATTAACCGTGCAACAGATCATTACACTATAATTTTACAAAATATGGCGATATAGAAATTTTCTTTTTACAAAACTCTTCTAATATCGACATACATTGTAAAATCGCAAATTCTACAACTTCATTTTACCAGACGCATGCGTAAACTTTCGCTCTTTAAACCATTAGTGCCGTATCTTTACACTATTTGTAGAATATTGAAAATTTATATATCGCCAAAAATTGTAGATATTCTAGAGAGACTTCTTTTATGACTTCTAAGTTCATAACAAAACTATAATTTATTTACAAAAAATCTAATTGCCGAATTCGTTAAAATTCTACGTATGAGCACTTGGCACAAAAAGTTGTCGATTTTTGTTGTTAGCATTGGTGGAAAGGTGAAGCTCTGTAACCGAAGCTTCTGGAGAAAATGTGCCTGTTGGTTTGTAATGTTGTTGATCCTTATCAGATCTATTGTTCGTGTCTTTATAGTCTGTTGCAACCTCTCCTTGGTTCAACACATTTGAAAGTTTATGGTCTGTGAAATTGTTTATATAAATACGTTCAGGTTTTTCACTTTTGTTAGTTTTCTTGACTGAGGGTTTTACCATTGTATTTGAATGAGTCTGTTTCAAATTGTTTTTGTTGTTTGCGAATTCGTTTAAGTAAAGATGCAGGAGTCGGTTCGGGTTATCCTCTTTTAACTTATTGTTTTTGAATTCGTTCAGGTATAGGTTCAGTCGGTTTGATTTATCATGTTCAGACTTTGGTGTAAACTCGTTGATGTAAATTCGATCATTAGAAGGATCTTTAGGTTTCGCTGTTTGAAGTGGTGCTAGACCACTTGTCTCTATTTTGACAGGCGGTTCTGCAGCCTCTTTAAAGGGTTTTACACTTGTGCTTTGGCTTTTAGATGTTACGTCGTCTGGTACACCATAAAAAATCTTGCGACGGACTTCGGCATTTTCAACCGTAGAGTTCTTAAAATCAATATCATGGTTGGAACCACGGATTTCGGGATTTCCGTGTTCGATTTTACGGCGGGCAACGGCATTCTCACGAGAAAATTGATTAATGTAAATTCGATCGCTCTGTTGTGATTTGTTGATATCACCTGCAAAACTTGGCGCATGAGCTATTAAAGGATTTAATAATCTTTGGTCAGTACTTTTAGGAATCGGTCGAAATCTGTCCACTTCATCTGCCGAGTATTGACCATCATTAGGTGCGAGACGCTGTTGGTTTTTACTGAATTCGAGTACATCACTTGGCGCCTGCACAAAGGTTTGACTCTGTAGATCTTGGTGGCCGTCACGATTCTCCATACGGGCCAAAGTATCACTGAAACTATTTGGTGCGTTCGAATTTGAGATTGAAGTTTCAGGAATTTCTCCATGAGGTTCTACGTTAACAGTTTGGCGATAGGAATTTGAACCAAGATTTACTTCATTTTGTTCCAAAGGATAACCACTGTTCAATTCTACAGCCGCTTGTCGCCATATCTCAGTAGGGCTGATATTTCTTGGAGGTGATTCTCCCTGATAACCTTGGTTGTCGCCAAATCTATTTTTGGATTGTGTCAGACCTGCTTCTGAAACTTGTCTTTGATCCTCCCCGAAACGATTCTTCTGATCTTCAAATGAATAACCCTGGTCTGCGAAAGGACGTTCTTGATCTCTATTATTTCGTTGCGAGTCCAACATTTGGTTATTAGAATCGCCCATCGATGGTAGATGTCGATCTTTAGAATCTTGAGCTAAACTGACGCCATTATTTGCTTCAAGTCCAATATTTGCTTGACCATTCTGAACAGATTGCAATGGAAAATTTCGTTCATCATTTCTATAACTGTTAATTGAAGCGTCTTCTTTATAAATTTGGTGTTGACCAGGATAACTTTGACCTTCTCCTTCATGGTTCACTGTTTCAGGTGTTCTTTGAACATTCTCTCCCTTTGCAGCAAATGTCTTGTATTCTTGAGGATGGTTATCCAACCCTACTTGGCGTACCGGGTATTGATTTTTATCCTCGTTCTTATTCATAAAATATTGATTCAATTCTCCCTGATTGTCTTTACTTTCAAAGAACTTCCTTATCGGGCTGTCTCGATATAAAATTTCCTTGTTGTTAGAAAATTGTTTTCGTTGATCCATTTCCATCCGATTTTCTTTTTTTTCGAAGAATTTCTTACTTGAGTCGTGTTGACGAAAAATCTCGATATTGTTAGAAAGCTCTTTTTGTGGGAAATCGTTAAATTTATTGTCCCTCGAATCAGGGTTTCGGTTTAGTTCTTGAATACTTGCTACCTTCTCATTTTTATTCTCAAATCCCTTATGCTGTGGTTCGCCATTTGTCTTTAAAAACGTTAACTCTCCTTCACCATTGCTTTCTTCAAGTCTGCTGCTGGTCTCCTCCTGTGACTCTCTATTGTTATTCTCCTTGTGTGGTCCTTTATTAACCTGTCCATCTTTGTAACTGAAAGGTCTGCTGCTCTCTTCCTGTGATCCTCTATTTTCCAACCCTCCTTCGCTGTTGCTATTGACTTTACTGCCCTCACCCTGTGGTCCATTGTATTGTCCTTGTGTATGTTCTCCATCGTTGTGCTGCCTCTGCTCTCCTTCGCGGAGATCTCCATCTTGCACGGTCATTGATTGAGAGTGTCTTAGTCCTGCGCTTCTATCACCCTTCTCCTTTAACCACCTGTTACCTTCTTTCTCTTGCCGCCCTCCGCCCTCCCACAACTCTCCATCGTTCTCTTGTGAATGTCCACTCTCTTGCACCTCATTTTCTGTACGTTTTCTTTCTTTACGATGTTTTCTGTGTCTCCTCCCATGATGCTTTTTACGATTTACCGCTTCTTCACCAAAGGAGTCTGGTGACGAGCCTTTTGATTGGAGGAAATTGTATAGTTTATTATCCAATTTTCGATTTTGGAGTGCAGCGTTACTCTTCAAAAGCAAATCCTTTATTCTGATCGCTGTCGTTTTCAATTGGTTTAAATAATGAGAATGCTCTGATGTTGGCTTGTTAGCTTGGTTTGAAATTCGAGTTCGTGCGGGGCCACTCGCTTGATTGAAATCATCATCTGAAGTACTATCGTGCCTACTAGATTCCTGAGCGTCATCAGAAAAATTATTTGTTGTAAAATTATTCTGTCCTTCGTTGTTGTTCTTATTTTTCTGTTCTGAACTATCGGATTGTTCTTGGCTGTCTTTCATTTTCACATACGCTTTTTCCATGTTGGATTTAAATAAATTCCAAGACTTAATTGGAAGTGGTGCTTCGTTATTCTCATTTTGACTCGGTCCAGTCTTTTGCGCAAACCGTACTGCATCCTCAAGGAACGAATTCAATCCACCTTTAGCGGGGCCGTTTTTGTTTAACAAATCGCTGTAATATTTTGTAAGTCCTTCTCGAAGAGATTCTAACGGGTTGCTGGCTTGAAGGCGATCTTTGTCAACGTCTTCGACAGAATTATGAGGTCTGTTGGCTGGAGTTTGATTTTGTGTTCCATATCTTATAGAATTTCCTGTTAACGGATTGCGTTCTCGCTTAGCAGACTGTAAAGCCTTGATAAATTCAAACGGGCTCATCAGCAATACAGCGCTACGGCACGATTCCATACATCCAGGCATATTACTTTTGCAAGATAAATCACACAACGCTTGAACAGTGTCAGGGCTCTTAATAAACGTCGTAGGTTTTGGTTGACCATCATGTTCTGGTGTTGAACCTATAGGTTTTAAGCGTGACCAGATGTTATGTCGAGCATCTCCTGGATCGATTGTTAAATCCATGGATTTATCAGTATGAGCATTGCTGCTATCCGTATATTGATCTTTTAGATGGTTGACCAAAGAATCAACTGATTTCATGTTTTGTTCATTGACTTTCTGTTGGTGTGCTATGTCTTGGACAGCTTCAGTTATGGCTTTGATTGCATCTACATCTTTGTTTGTAATGGTGTGATTTTCTTGTATTCCTGGTGCAGGTGTGACCACAGTAAAGGGTAAAATATTGCTCGATGTGATGTTAAAAGAATTTGTGTTTGGTGTTGTATCGGGTGCGGCGCTTGATGATTCTGTAGCTGCCGTCGACGCTTTAGTATCACCACTTTTACTCAGTATCGGTACGTCCTTACTTAGACTCGATATCGGTACATATCGGTTCATCTCATTTTTCGCTCTACCTGATTCGAGTTGTTCAGTTTCAACTGTCGCGTGAAAAGCGCTCGCTCCGCCGTTTCCTCCAGCGATGACTTCACTGCTTTCAATATCAGGTTGGTTGTGATCAGGTTGACTGAAAGTTTCAAAGTGAGGCTGACAAATACCACTACGAGTCTTATTATCACAACCATCGTCTTGATCTAGCATGAATTTCTCGGTCGGTATATTTTCATTGGATTTGATAACCGATTCGGTGTATACCGGGGTATAAATCACATCTTTAGCACCAGGGTACAAAATGAGTTTTTTACAAATAAACATATGTTTATCATTGCAGTTAACATCATTCCATTCACCACTTTCACGCAAGATTGCGCAATCTTCATTATGGTAGGATAGAGAGCCACGCCTCTTATTGGTTCCATCGTCTGGCTCAAGATTTCCCCAATGTGTGTATTCCACTGGAGTGCTGAAAGAATGAACAACAGTATGAAACATTACTTTTCGTTTTTGCTTGCAAACTTTGTGAAAGAAGTTTTGAATTATACAAGAACGTTGTTATACCTTATCGGGGAAAAATATCGGGGGAAAGTGACGAAAATGCCTCTAGGTGACGAAATTTTTCCTCAATGAAAAAAAAACCCGACTAAATAAATCTCCGACATTTTTTTCCCCGATAAGGTAGTAAGAAAATCACTCTTTTTTGTCGATAGCCTTGTACCCAAACAACTTAATCCTCGTTTATAAAAGGTGGCATTGCGAGCGATTTGAATTTCCCTTTTTACAAATATCGGCCAATCAAAACTGAAGATAGACCTTTCAATGAATACAACTTAGAATTATTTTAAATATCGATTTGAATTGCAGACTTAAGAACTTGTTATAGGAAATTCATTCTTGTAATTCAAGGAAGTACACTGGCGAGGTTCAGTATACCGGTAAAAAGGCAAGGGGAAAATGTCATAGATTCACATTTTCAACAGCACCATCTCATTTCCCATACATATTACATTAGTTAGTTAAACTCTTTTAATTAACATCGAGGCCAAAAAAGAAAGCACTCACCTATCAACCCATTGGAAATTTCCTTCATTGACTCGATCATCTAATCCAATCCAATAATCGTTTGCCTCGATCACTACTTCATTCATGACAAAGTCTTGTTCCTTAGCGTTGCTAATGGTTGCTAGGTCACCATGATGGTGTTCTTTGCACATGCGCCGCGCGTCATCGTATTTCAAACGGTCACGTCCTAACGTATACGTCTGTTCATGTCCGTCTTCGTCAGTGTAAGAAATGGCTGTCAAAGTGAGAAAAAATAGAGCTACGTTACTTTTGTTATGTTTGATATGTCAGTCATCAGTTGTTAGTGAAAAATAATGAAGCAATCAATTAGGACGTAAAGTCGTCGTTCATTGTTATTTGTCAAAGAAAGAGAGTAATTCTGTTACAAAAGTTAACGGTATGTGACGTCAGCAATCAAAAATGTAAAAAAATAGCGGAGCGTTTACCTCGTCGTAGAAAGTTTAAACTATTCAAATCAAGTTAGTTTATCGTAGACTACATGTTTTTTTTTATAAGCATAACGCTTATAAGCATACGAAGACTCAGATTTGCAAAATTCCTAAGCATAACATGAGCATATATGCGTCTGCGAAAACATACCTTTTTAGATATTTTAAAAAGAACAACATGGCTTGAGTTAGGAGAATTGGAGACAGCGATGGTCGACCGTGAGCTGTGTAGGGAGGAGTATTGTTTGTTTCCAACCTAGGTCTTAAAGATGATAAGAAAATAAAAAAATCACACAAACCTCCAGCAAAGCCTTCATCGCTGGTCGATCTTTTCACTCGTTTGTTGATCGATCTTTTCACTCGTTTGTTGGTCGATCTTTTCACTCGTTTGTTGATCGATCCTTTCACTCGTTTGTTGGTCGATCTTTTCACTCGTTTGTTGGTCGATCTTTTCACTCGTTTGTTGGTCGATCTTTTCACTCGTTTGTTGATCGATCTTTTCACTCGTTTGTTGGTCGATCTTTTCACTCGTTTGTTGATCGATCCTTTCACTCGTTTGTTGGTCGATCTTTTCACTCGTTTGTTGGTCGATCTTTTCACTCGTTTGTTGGTCGATCTTTTCACTCGTTTGTTGATCGATCTTTTCACTCGTTTGTTGATCGATCTTTTCACTCGTTTGTTGATAAAGAAACGTTTCCTCTTCCTTCGCCTTCGTTTTCGTTTCTTCATGGTTTGAAATTTCTCCAAATCTCCGTCACTCATTATTATACTTCTCTGAAATTAGAACGGAAAAAATTGCTCTATATTGGAAGTTCATCGTGGATGGATCACGAGATTTACGCTTGGCTATTACGGTTTGTTAATGAACAGACACAATACATTGTTTCAACATCCATAAGACGAACTTATAACAAACGTTGAAAGAACGTTTTGGGCAAGCAGTTTGCAGATTGCAGATGATACGGTACCGAAAGTTAATCAAATTTTCTTTCTAAAGAGGACCTTTGAGATCCTATGATGGCATTCAGTTGCTTTGCCGATGTTTCAAAGTACAAAGAGCAAGCGATACATTCAAACAAAGGCTTGTTTGGGTGATAATTTCAGATTTTTTTGGGTGATAATTTCAGATTTTTAAGCAAAAGAACAAACTCAACATCAAATAAAACTCACATGTTTTGCTTTGACAGTTTTACTTTTCAATCTACCATTTGTTCTGCTTTTATACATTTCCCGTAACAGTTCATTTTGCATTTCGCTCAATTTGCGAGAAAGGTGAGATTTGTTCTCAGGTGTTTGGCGATTGAAAAATGGAGCCAGGTTAGCTTTTTTGTCTCCAGCACTTTGCGTATTAGAAAGTTCATGTAAAGCTGGGTTTCCACTAACAGATTGCAAATCACCAGTTTCTGGGTTTTCTAGAGTCTTATTTTGCACCAACATTGAGTTTTCATTATGACCACTATTGGTTTGTTGTGTATTTTCAACATCCATGCTAGATGAATCACTATTCATCTCCATCGTTTTGTTTTTAGCAAGCATTGAGATCATGTTCGAATTATCGTTCAATGATTTTAAAGCACCTTCGATGCTAACTGAATCCGCCTGAGCATCATTTGAAGTTTCTTGTGCATTTTCAAACTGACTTGTGTCCAATGTATTGTTTTTAACTGTTGGAGGGTTCTTGGGTAATATATCTTCCCTTGATGCAACATTCAAATGTTCGTGTTGTTCTAAAAGTATTTTTCCATTGGAGTCCACACCAATATCTAAAAGCTCTTTTGTAATTTTGTCCATGTCTAAATCAGGTGATGACGTCATCGTCGATGATGATTTTTGTGACGTCACACTTTTTAATGACGACGTTATGGAACGATTGTTATTCATTGTAGGGAAAAATGCAGCTGCTGGTTGTTGAGAGTGTACTCCTTGGATTTTACCTGAAAAGTTAAGGTAAAAATTGCTTTCAGCTTAAAAGGTCAAATTCTTTTTCTAAGGTCTCTAGAAGTCGCAAAGCTATTACAGTGGAATCTCCATAAATCGAACACGCATGGGAAACATAAATTTGTTCGAGTTAAGGAAATTTCGAGTTGTGGACTAAGGTTTATTTTTTTTATTTTTTTTTATTTTTTATTTTTTTATAGCAATAAATTTCGCAGGTCTATTGACCTCTATGAAACATTATTATAGAGAATTACCAGAATTACAGTTTAGGCACAAGGGCCTCTAAACCGTTCTTGTATAAAAAATCTTTTTAAAATATAATTTTTCACGAGGGCTTCCTCGTACCCTCCATTTAAAATCGTCATTCGATCTGGCTTTATTCATCTCGTCTGCTCTCTTTTTCCACTCTTTGATTTGTTCCCTCTCCATTTTTGTCAAGTCGTCGGTGAAGGTTTATGAGGCATTGTTAACTGAAGGGGACCATAAAACTTGTTCAAGTTAAGGGGACATTCGAATAAAAGAGACCCAACTGTATTTATTTTTGTTGAATTTGAAAAATAACGTTTTAACTATCGTTTGATTATCAAAGGCAAAGCTAGCTTAAAACCAATCTATTCAGAGTAAATGTTGAATTGCTTTAATGAGCTAAGAGAACAAAACAAGACAGAACCAAAGCTTTATTTTTTTAAACTCGAGACAGGGAAAATATCATAAAAGATAATTTCATGGTTGTTTGCAGTACATGAAATAAGAAAACACGAAATAAAATCTAACTTACCAATTTTGAGATCCTCAGCATCGAGAGCTTTTAATTCGTCATCTATAATCGATGAGTCAGCAGAAATTGCATCTTTCATTGTCCGCAAGCTAGGATATTTCTCATCATTCCTTTTCACCGGCAGTTCATTGGCTTTTGCTTCATTCGGATAAGACCGATATTCCTCTAAATCTTCAAGTTTTATTAAATCCTCGGTTTTCGTGATTTTTGTTTTGGTTGAATTTTTCCCAATGAAATTCTCGAATCGGTCACCATTCATATTATCTCCATAATAATTAGCATCTGTTGTTAAACTAGGTAAACCTTTCGCAGTGTACTTATCTTCTTTATCTCCGTCATAATTCAAACCAGCATTTTTATCAGAAAAGCTTCTCCCAGTAAATTGTCCTATTCCACCGTTCATATTATCTCCATAATAATTTTCACCCTCGTTATTATCATTATCAGGAGCTTCTGAATGTTCTTCCATTATTTTATCTCCATTATCGTCAGCTATCTTGTCCACGAGGTTTTTGGTGAGCGCGTCATTATGGAGAGCTTCGGGTGTCGCCAGAGAGGTTGGATACATCTCGTTTTCTTCTTGTGTTTCATGGTCGTCATGGTATCCGGGAACATCTTGATGCTTTGAAGTGACTGATGATGAGAGAGGAAGAGGATGGATTTATGGCTGTTCGGGATAGTATTAAGGTCTGAGGCCACTTGAAACAAATTTCATTAAAATGAAACAAAATCAAGTAGTTCATTTGCTAAAATTTTATTTCAAGTGCCCCCCCAACCTCGAGAAATCTCAACAAATTAATTTTTGTCACCGTCACGTAACTACAATGAAAGGTTTCAAAAGTTTTCTGCAACTGAGAAACCGATTTGTATATGTTTTATTTCCATCATTTGAGGTGGGGCTACTAGCAACTTTGTTATCAAATTTGTAACACTTTTCGTGTTTCAGTTTTCAAATATTTCTCTTTGATAAAAATGTTTCAAGTGGCCCCAAGCCTTTCGTTTAACGTGGGAACCTTGCTGATTGTTGTTAAAAATGTTTTGTTCAAAGCAATCCCTAGAGATTCTTGAGTCAGTGTGAAAATTCTTCTTCAAGTATAACTCAATTTTGGGGTTTGTAGGGGTTCGAAATACCGTTTTCCCGTCAAAATTTTTGCTGAATCCCGGAATCCCGAAAATTGAAAAAATAATAACACCGTCACACCGGCTTGTACAGGGCAAAAATGTACCTAAATACCGTCACCGTCTGATTTTAAAATACCGTTTTCCCGTCTCTTTTTTCGTCAAATCCCGTAATACCGTACTAAAAAGGGCCAATCCCGTCACACCGTAAAAGTACAAACCCCCCTCTCAATTATTCAGACTTGGTTTTGTATGCTTACAGAACACAGGACTTTAGAGAGGATGTAGGTATACTTTTTAGATTATTTTCAATTCTTCATTAGTCTCTTGTTAAACAATATCATCAAAAGTTAAATAAAAAAGTGAAGTGTATTAATAGACCGCCGAGAAACCTTCTTTCTTTGAAGGGAGGAATCAGTTTCGAATCAATAACAAAAATCATTACCCCGGTTAGCGTATAAGTTTCTGTTTTTTCTTTTCCTAAACAATCAGCGTTGCAAAAATTTTGACTATTATTCAACAGTGACTTTTTAAGATCTCCGTCCATTCAATATCTAATCATGATGGTGAAAAGCATTAAGTATCAAAAACAAAAATCACAAATTTAAAATATTGGATAGCTTACCAGAAAAGACGTGTTTGCTATGTACACCAGTCAATAAAACCAGGAACAACACTACCACCTTCGCCAAACCATCAACATTTAGCACCCAACGAAACATAATGATACCATACACATGGTCCAATGAGTTTTACATTTTAAAGCGTGGAATTTCAAACTTCATATTTATAGCTTTTGTTTTGTCTAAAATATAAATCCCGAACAATTTCAAAAAATTTCCTTAACAACCTTAAATGCTAGTTGTATATATAATTTATTTTTTCCAATAAACTTACATGCGAAGATAGTAGGAACATTGCCAATCTACACTAACCTAACTACTAGACTTGTTAAAGAATTATACCAAGCTGACACGTGTTTCAACGTCTTTGCTTATGTTCACAACGTCCATTTAACATTATATGAACGTTGTTTGTCAGCTGGGATGCAACAACGCTTAGTAGGAAATGATTGGTGAGTCGAGCAACAAAACACCCCTGTCTCACAGTCCCTGTGTAACTTTTCCTCCTTGGGGATAAAAGTCCCTATTGAAATCCCAATGAGGATAGCAATTTCTAAGGTTAAACAATCCAGTGGGGATGGTTTTGGGGTGCATTTTTTAAACAATGACTTTCGAGTGGGGATGAAATTAAAGTAAATTTCCAAGTAGAACAGAAATTCCAGGGTTCCCCAACCGTGGACGAAATATGTGTCAAATTTTCGAGTGGGGCTGGGGTTCCAGCGGGTCTGTGAGAAGGGGGTGTAATAAGTAATATGTATAAAGGGGAGGGTTTATGATGGGGTTGGGATTATCTTGGGGTATTTTTCCAACAGGAGTCAATTTTTGGCAGACACCCACCAACACTGGTACAATTCCATAACTATAAAAGATTATAGAGCATAACAAAACTGTAACATCAACAACGCTTATAAGGACCGGGACATAAAAAAATCCAAGCAAGTTCATAAACTATAAACAGCCTACCGTCACTAAAAACATATCCTTGTCCTATTAAAATACCTATTTAATCTACTATGCACACTCTGACTGAATCAAAGAAAACAAATTATTTACTTAGTAAAATTGCAAGCCCTTTTGCACCAGTGAAAAAGCAAAAATGAAGATTTAATTACAAAAAACGTTGTTTACTCACGTTGAGCACAATTCGAATTGACTGTTTCGAATGTTACTTTGTTTGTTTCCATGGTTTCCTTTTCATTTGTAAATTAACAACTTTTTGCTCAGTTGAGCGTACAAAATGAAATATGCGATTTCTAACCAAAGTGGATTCAACGGGACAATAAATCGGGGAAAATCAACTTATCGGGAAACACAAGTTGGTACAAGTTCTTAGCGAGGAAAAATTCTCTCTTCTAAAGATAAATCAAATATTTCCTGCAGTTTCTTGAAATTTAGTTAATTATCAGGAGTAATAAAATATGAAATAAGAAACATTTGATCATCTTCTATCAAAATCAAAAAAAATTCAAAATAAGTCTATGTTAGATAATTGGCAAATATCATACGTTTCAAAGCAAACATTCTTTCAAGGCTATTTTCGAAATTCTTGATAAGTTTAACGGCTGCTATTCAAAAAAATTATTTCATTTCATTTTCTATAGTGCCAATCATTATCTTTTCATCATTGCGTACTTCTAAACAAAATTTCATAAATTATTTTTTCCTTAATAATAATATTTATACATTAAAATGTAAAGTACCCTAAAAACTTGCTTTAAAAATTTTGCTTATAAATTTTATACACACAATAATATATTATAAATAAAAACTTTGAATTTTGATTACACTCAGTTAAACTAGGGAGCAGTGCGTTAACAAAAAAGAAGCTAAACTACCGCATGAACTAATGCAAGTATAAAATGTTGTTTCCTGCCCTAAGGGACATAAACAAATGGTCTGAAATGAGATGGTTCGCCCTGTTCCCCATAGTTTTGAGTAAAACTTTAAAATCTATTTGCCTATCAATCTTCTAAAGTCGAGATACCAAAGTCGAGATAAGACAATTTGAAATATGTATAAAAATTGGTTCTTACACGGTTCTAAGCAGGTTGAAAATTACCAAGAAAAAAGATTTGAAGGTTTTAATCAGAGTTTACAGGGAAATGATTTAAAACTATCATCTATTTTTCCTTTAATTCACCAAGGATTTCATTTTCACCAACCATGTGATTCAGAAACAGATGGAGAAAGTAGATCAAGTTATCAAAACATATTTGTTGGGTCATAGCTCTTCAATGATAACGGTGAAGGTAGACTCTACTCGAAGATACCATTTTGAGATTTCACGCATTATGTCGTGGGTTTTCATTGAACAAGTGCTTCCATATTTATAATGGTCTTTGTGCCATGGGTTTCAATGGATAGGATTAAAGGTTAACTCACAGTGAGGGTACCATGTTTGATGATTTTCAGCAACGCGTCAACGTCATTCGTTTTGATAGCATTGCGACAATTTGAGATGACAGAAGTTTTCGCTTTACCAACTGCAAAATTAAAAACATATACAAAAACACTAAAATAAATTTAAGCAATTTATGGCTTTATAATGGCAAATACAGCAAAGCCCAAAATTCAAAAGATTGGCTTCAGATTCTAAGATAAAACACGGAAAAAAGCTTTTTGTAACGGTAGTATCGAATTCATAATGAATGAAAGAGAACGTTTAATAAGGGGTGCAAGAGATTTGATAAAATGAGGAAGAGCACCATACCTCTAAGGTTTCCTGCTCGTACAATAGTTTGATTGACAATCTTCAAACATTTTAAAAGCTCTTCGTGATTGGTGCTACGGATTTTATATCCACTGATCAAATCTCGATTCAAATCAAACAACTCAATGTAACTTCGCTTCATATTGCTCCTGAGAAAATATGAAAAGGTTCAACCTCGCATAACAAACGACTAAATTCAAGTCGTGGTAGGGTGGTATGGTATATATTATACATACAAATATCCCATAACAGTTATCACATATGTAATAGTTATCGGACAGTTGCGAGTACAATCCGAGTACAATATGAGAAATATTTTACGAGTTCCGAGATTTTCCAGTACAAAATATACGAAAAATCCGGAACGAGTGAAATATTTCCATATTGTACGAGCAAATGTCTGATAACTGGTTTATCGATGACCCAAAAAATGCACTTTTTGTGTTAAAAAATGCACTTTTTTGTGTTGGAAGAAAGCGCAGGGCACTTTTTTAGCAAAGTGACGTTAGATTGCTTCTACCGCTACAATGCAACAGCATCTTTTCGTCAATTTATATTTTGTACATGTAAAATACAAGATATATTGTACTCTTCTTAACCAATGAGATTGCAGATATTTTTTGGATCGCCGATAATACTGTATAACATGTTTCATAAACAACTAAAGTCTAAAGATGAGATGGGTTTTACTCCATCGAAACCAATCTCATGAGACGCGTTGAGAGACAAAAAAAAATGGTTTTGAATTCCAAATTCCAAAAGAAAGGAGTTTTTTGGAGTTTGTGCACTGAGAGAAAACGTATGGAGGACTGCTTTCAACACTTGCTCTTTGAAAGATTGTAAAACTTACATATCAGCCATCAGACGTGAATCTTCAGCTCTCACCACCAAACTTCGTATCAAGTTTGAATGGTCAGCCATTTCTGCTGTTAAACGTCCACACACAGAGTGTAACTCATCCACCTGTAACAAAACGAAATCATCAACGGCATTCTGGTTCAACTTCAGTATCTTTTCCAACGAGTTTGGGAGGCCAAGTAAATTTCATAAGTCCCTGATGCTCACGTAAGTGTGAAAAAATTCAAAAATACCGATCACTTTAGATTTTTCAAGGAAGCTCCTAAGTTTTAACAAAGACTTCGCACTTAATTCTTAGTAAATGGTAAGCTTTGATCGTTAATCTTTTCAAACTCGATTTCGGGTGAGCAGTTATGCGGCGTGAAAACAGATAAGATATATGTACGTATCATAAAGAAGAATGATAGGAAGTGATACCTTGATTAGGATTGCTTTGAGCTCTTCCATATGTTCAGGAAATTCTGCCAGAGTGATCAATTCCTATAAAATAATCGAATGATTATGATCGAAGCGTTGGCTCATTAAAAGATGAAGTACTGTATGTACTATAGCATAATAAAAGATATAGTATACCGACCCATTTCTCTGAGCGACCTGAATAACTAGAAAAACATAATGAAGAAATACATAGCTTTGAGGAATGTGAAAATAAAAGGATGCTGGAATAGTTTTTCCGTTAAGAATTTTTCCTTTAAATTTTGGCGGGGATTAAATTTGGATTTAAATTTTGAAAAATTCGCTCAAATCAAATCTCCGAAATAACTTTAAAAATAATACAATGTGAAAAAAAATCAGTTCCTTTTCGTAGTTCATTCTTTCACTTTAGCATCTTCAATTTCCCATCTGCCAAATTAAATCCCCGCCAAATTTTACAAAATTGATCAGTCGAAAAAATCCAAACTTAATCCACTTAAGGTAATGTAACCACAACTGATAATATAGCAGGGTTTTCAAACTTTTTTAGACCCAATGCGACTTGTTTGGCTAAAACCAAGCAAATGAAAGAGAGTTAGACTTACCTCCAGAGCGAGAAAGGAAGCGAGGTTTTGAACGACATCTCCAACCAAGTCCATGTCTTCTGAACGAATCACAACCTGAAATATGAATTTGATTCAGGCGTTAACGAGACTTGACTGGCGTCCTGATATGGAGTGTGTAGCAGAAACAGCTATTAACCAGACCATAGGAACTTTGAGTTTAGAGCTCAAGTTTCGGAGAAGTAGCTTTTTTACTGAGCATTGATTCTGTATCTCATCCAAGGTAAAACTAAAAATTTAGAAAGAGAATTCTAAATAGTACTAATCGATGCTAAATAATAGACCAACTGATTCGGAAAGAGTAGCATTGGTTGACTTACAGTGCCTCCCGTTGTCATGGTGATTTGTAAAGGGAGTTGGGTTCGAGCGGAAAGAAATTTCAAGTCCAGTTCTCCGTTCTTAGCGCCGATTTCGTTTGAAAGAAGAAAGTTTTGTTGAGCCCATAACACTACCTATAAAATTAGGTAATACATTTTCATGAGAGCTGGGTATCAAACCCCCATAGCATCTCAGCTCAATCGTAGTCAAACTTCAAACATAGTTCCAAAACAACGTCTAGTCTGTCCATCCTTCCCGACGACTGGACGACAGATGAAGATTAGACAAATATTACAAATCCGAACATTATTTCGTAGAGGTTAATAGACGTATGAAATATACGTCTATGAAAAAGTAGTATAGGTCAAGATCAGCTAAGTTTTATAGACAGCTTTTTAAGGTCGCTTACCCTGTTCACTCGTTCATTGACATCAAATTGAACGTATGATCTCGGCTGAGCGTATCCTTCTGGGCAGAGCTGATATAATGAAAACCTAGAGAAGGCGAAAAAAGCATAAAATTAGAAATCATTGGCTCCAGACTAGTAATTCTTAAACGAGAGGTTTCGTTGAATCACCATTGGGATATTTAAGATAATTTACACAATCAGAATTTGGGAAGTCTTCAGCATTACATTGTTAGCTGGTAATGTGCTACGGTCAACTTTTTTTGTGTATTTTCAAAGCAGAAAAGAAAAATATTTGTTTTAAGTTACCTTGGTAATTGTCTAGTCAGCTCAAAGACATGAAATTGTTGACTGAAAAAGAAACAAGATAACATTCAGAGAATATTTGAAGGAATAAGCACCATGAATTTGGCCTGAAAAACCTCGCCTAATCAACGAATTCATCGAAAATCACATTTGCGACATCAGAAATTGGCTGACATATAACTTATGGTGTTAGTTCTAATAGGCCATTTCACAGTCGAAATGGATCATGGGTAATCAGGACTGGTTGCGCCCCGATGACGGTTTCCCGTTGGATAGACCCAAAAATCTTCAACATTTTTCAAAACTTTGGACCAATACAATAGTAAGTCGTCATTAGCACGCAGTGGTCTTGATTACTTATTACGCTTGCGACTGTGAAATGGCCTATACAAAGAGCCCATTTTTTAAAGATACAATTGAAGATTAAAGGTTGTGTAATTTCGAAGTTATTCTAGTTATAGCCTTGATTTCAGCCAGGCGAGATTTAGAAAGTCATTAGGTTAAAGAGTCATTAGAAAACTTGATGAAAAAAGTTGAGTACTTACCTGTTTTTATGACCAACCAAAGCTTTGATATGAAGATCGATGGGTATATCACGGGGAGGGTATATAGGTATTCGAACGCAATTGGACAATTCATGGGACTGCGGATGAGTCACGTGACTCTCACCGTCGAATATTCCTTCGGACAGAAAGTAGTAAAGAGAAATATTACCTCAGGCTAGAAGTTTTTCGACGGATAAGATGAGAAACGTAAAAATGTAAAGCTTGCTAGGGATCTAAAAGGGGAGAGAATATTTTATCATTTAGACTCGTATCAGTTTGTCCTCAGATTAAGACGCCTTGGAATTTTTACGATATAAAATCAGTATAGTTATAAAAGCTCAATATGAAAGCTCAATAATGACAGAGAACCAATTTAAGGTATGTTTTTGAAACAAGGCAGATGAGGACATGAAGAGTGACCACCTTTAGAGTGGATTAAACTTTGCATGAATCAACAATGGCCATTTTCATCAAAATTAGTTCCGGTAAAAAGAATTGAAATCCAAAAACACAAAAAGAGCCTGATTCTCGTCATTTAATCAATTCTCGATTAATTCAATTCGCGAAAAGTTTATCCACTGAAGAAATTACCTTCAGCAAAGATGATGACTGATTTGACAATTGTGTCATTAATGGTTTGAACTGTTAACTCTACAAACGCTGGAGCACTCCCATCACCGCTGACCACTTGTAGAGAGGTTTGTAATTGTGTATTGGCGGGAATGGATCCTTGGATGTGAGTGGAAGACTCTCCAGAGGCTATGTCCTGTGCCACCTAAAAATTAAAGAAAGTTATGTTAAATTTAGCGCCCGTCTCTACTTTCCCACACTGTAATAACGTATGATAAATAAAGTGAAGAAAGTGAATCATGACGTAATTGTCTCAAAATTGGAAAAATGATAGTTTGGTTCGGAAAAAACTCCTCCAAAAAGTGGAATACAGAGAAAAATAATATCATACACTTTCTTGCGTTTGTGCTTTTTGTACATTATAGCAGACACACACATGACACATACAACAACACAACAACAGTTGGCACGCAGTGTAATAATATAAACGCATTCAAGCTTGGTTCGTTATTTCAACCAAAAGATTAATATCAAGCGGAAAGGCACTTCTAAACTTTCACAACAAAATAATCTTCACCCTGTTGTTTCCTTGGTAGTTATTCAACTCCAGTAAAAGGTTTTGTTTCCGTTGTGCCAGTTCCCGGACTTTCTCCTGTTCTGCTGTCAAATCAACCACCGGTTGTCGATTTTCTGCTACTGCTGGTACGAAACCACGAACTAAAACAAAGAGAAACGTAAAAACTGAATACTCGAAAGTTTAAACTGCTACGCTAGTCTGTGAATGTTTTCGATTTTTTTAAGCTCGTATGTCACTCAGTGTATCCCATGAAGACTGCAATACTAAGAAGTCGAGTTTTACATAACCTAAACATTCAGGGAATACAATTGCCTTCAAATCATACAAATTTCAAGAGAGGTTTTTGTATTGGGTTTGTCAACTAAAGAAAGATATAGAGATATTCGAATAGTCTAAATTCGAGACCAAACTTTGTAAGCACAGTTTGCTATCAAAATAATGCATAATAACCACATTATAATAGCTGGCATCCCAACGATATACCAGCTTTGCGCACATGCGCAGTACCATACCTTCTCCTTCAACAGAACAGACCACAAGTTGTTGTTTCCCGTCCATACGGTAATCTGCATCGAGAACACCGGCCACTGCTGAGCTCAGATTCTCCTTAAACACAACTTCGCCCGTACGATCACTCCTCGCGTCCACCTGTCAAAAAAATTAGAAAATGTTATATACAGCATTGGCGGATTTAAAACAATACAGCAACTACGTCGGAAACATACGAAGGAGTGCAACGCTCGTTAAAAGACAATGAAATTACAATTACAAATCTCTTCGTCTGATAAGTTCGACATAGTCTAAAACCGCCTATGTACATAATAGGCTTTCTTCGGAACTGCATAAAGGAAGGGCATTTTATTATGGTGTACAATGGTCTCTCCCCTTCCTTTTTGATACTCAATGAGAAAACCGCGAAGCGACAAATTTTGCATAATGCTGGTTAAATAGTAGACTGGAGTCGTTTATAATGCACGTAATACAGTAGTGTAGGCGTTATATGATAATACGATTATGGTTACGGGATTTAGTTTGTATAAACGACTGGAAGAATCCGCTGTTCCGGCCTTTTAGAATTCCCAGCTAGCTACGCAGAAACTTGCGTAGCGAGAAAATAATTTATGAAGCAACAAAAAACTCTCAAAAACAAGATCAACTCAAATGAAAAATTTTAACACACAAATCAACACATTTTTTTTTTCAAGAATTTTTTTTGAGCGGAAAAAAATTATAATTGCAACATTGACACTTTTCTTTTGTTTGGAGTTAGTGCACAAAGGTTTCTAGACGACTAAAATTGTTCCCTACATTACTTTTTCCTTTATTTCTACTATGTTTGAGTTAGTCGTCTAGCTTGCTAGACTAGTTAAATAGTCGAACGTGCGCACCGCACTGGGCTCAACTTCAGATATTTTGTTATTCGAAAGCCCAATTGTAACATTTCAAATATTTAGTATTAGGTAGCAAATATTATAGCTTTGTCCGTTTTGGCTGAAATTTGGTACACTTGTACCCTAGGTCCCAAAAATCAAAATCAAAATTTTTGAAAAATGAAAAAAACACCCCCAGATATTCACCCAAGGAACAAATGTGCAAAATTTCAGCCAAATCGAACAATTTTTAAAGTCTCCAGGCTGCCCCAAAGTTTTCGGACGGACATACAGACAGACATACATACAGACATAAAGACATTGTCAGATTCTAGCTCAACTGAAATTGATCTAAGAATTCCACATTTTTTTGAATTAAAAACATTCTTTTAAAGGAACTTTCAAAGTGTCACACCATATTATTAAGATAATAAATGAGTGAATTTCATTTCAAAAGCATCAAAAGAACTTCACCTTCCCGTTAGACCATCCGGTGACCAATTCAGGAACGCCATCATCATCCAAATCAAAACTGTGAATTGCAATCGCTTGATTCTTCGACTAAATGATGAACATGAAGAAGTCAACAAAAGGGGTCATTTTTATGAATATTTCAAGACATGTATTAAAGCAAGCGAGCAGGAATTACTTGTACCTGAGACCACTGAATGAAAGAGATTGAGAAGAAGAAGGAGAGCATAGGCCTTCCCTAAAGGGAATAGGCTTCCTGAAAAAATATTCAAGAGAATCACAGATAATTTAGCGCAAAAGGGAAAAGTAAAAGTAAACTGTGTCAAGTGTGAATAAGGAATAATATTAAGTAACCCTAACCTTGATTCTCCAGTAGCGTGCACTTCGATCATAAACTCCAACTGTTCCATTGGCTAACGCATATCCAAAGCGTGAACCATACAAACATTTCAATGACGTCACCGCCTAAATGAGAGGGGAGGGGGTGCATGTAAAAAGTAAAACACGTTGCTAGTGCCGATGCAAATTGGCTTCACAGACTCGACCACCAAGGAGAGTAAACTTTGACGCAGCATATGTTGTTATTTGAAAAAGTAAGTGTATTCAATCGCGACTTTTCGTGACTACATGTTTTTTCTTTTACAAGCATAACGTTTATAATCAGTTTTAGGTACCTAAACAATGGCTCTATTGTTTGAGAACAATAGAATGCTAAAACATAGTGCGAGCCTGATATAGGGGTAGGCACTTTCTTATAAAACATGACTATCGCTTGTTGGCGTGAAGAGAGAACGCAGGATGCCGGTTTAAATGTATTATATATTCGGAAGAATACAATGAACGGCAATCTTGAGAATATCTTCGTCACTGATAGTGAAGTTGAATTCGAAATCTTGTGAGTTGGACATCTGAGGGTAATAAGAATTCATGTGAATATTTGTTTTGGGAAAAATCATGTACAAAACCCGTACAATTCCACATCCAGAAATACTGCTTTTCCAAGTAATTCGTAGTAATTTCAAAGTACCTCAGTTTCGGTCATTTCCGCTATGATTTCATCGTCTTTGAAAACACGGATATCAAAATCTTCCGAACCAACCAGTAACTAAAGAGTTGATAAAGATTTAAGAATATAAATTGTTACTTATGTCCCACTTACTTACCAAACATTGGCCTTAGTAAAAGATTTTCAATAATGTGTTTGTTGAACAACCATTAAAAGAGTGCTCAATACTCTTCGTAGAGCAAATTCAATAAAGTTATATTTCAAAAATCACCATGTAAAAGACACTACTAGAAGTTTCATGCTACATACGCAATCATCAGATGTATAAAAACATTTCTCGAAAAAAACTAATAGTAAGACATAGTAAAAGATTTTCATAAATTAAACAGCGAGGAAAGTTTTGTTTCTTGTAAACCAATGGTCTACATTAGAATTGCTTAATCATTGCGATCTTTATAAGTGCTCAGAAATATTTCAAGCTATACCTTTGTTTGGATAAGGCTATTTCCAAAAAAGGTGATCAGAGTTTTAAGTAATTAAAGAGAAACTCATCAAACAAAATACCTCGAGGAATCCATCGGAGTTGAAATCGACCAATCCCATTGAGCTTACATTATCACCGGTGACCGTCCAAAATTCATCGTTTCCTTCATGGTTGAAACCTTGTATAGAACAATTACCACCTGCTAATACCAGTGGTGTACTGTTGTTACCGATGGTTCCAACGAGAAGTGAATTCACCCCATCCGCCATCTATAATGGAATAGCGAGTTTATGTATGTGTGTTTTTTTTGCGACGGTCGGAGATGGTTAGTTTCTGCTTTGTCAAGACCCTGATCAACACTTTACCTTCCTTGATTTTGCGAGTCGAAACTAAGGGTTTTGCAAAATGACTTCAGTCACTCCGCCGTCCTCAGCGATAACAGGGACCATTAGCATCTAGTACGGCAACTTTGAAAAAGTACGACAGGATTGAACAAAAAAAAAACCCTTAGGTTTGGATCTGGATCGCAGCTAGATTCTATTCTTTTCGTATCAATTTTCTCATGAGAATAGTGAATTTTAATAGGGCAATTAATGGACGTTTTCAAATCTGAAGACGACTTGAAAATTCGTCGTCTTTTGGAGGAAGACGGCAAAGGAAGAGTACAAAAGTTTTAAATGATACGAATCCCTCGAGAATTATAGCGTCATTTTTTGTATAAACTTAATTACATTTCAAATTTGTCCATGTGATATTAAGATAAAATCGGATAAAATTTGCCATTTGATTTTAAGATTTACTTCACGTCCTTATTCAAGTAGCCGTCCTGGATGCTAAAGGTCCCTAACGATAGATTGAATAGGTATTAAGTATATTAAATATTAAGGACGTTAGATGAATGTCGGACGAACGTTGTGTGCCAGCTGATTCTTACCTCTTGATAAAAGAGATCGGAGTTATTTTCGACATCGTACGCCAAAAGGTTTGTGGGTGTTCCAATGAAAAGTAAGTCTCTTTCACTGTCATCCAATGACCCACAACACACTGCACTGACTTGCTGGTTGATGTTCAACAGGTTGATATCGCTGCTCGATTGAGCGACTTCCATGCGGCCGCCCGTCAAGTTCAAGCGTTTGTGTGGGTTGTGTATGAACACCTGGAGAGAAGGGAAATTTCTGAATGGTCTCCAGCTGTCTCCAGCCCACTCTAGGCAAACTAAAATGACTAAAGTGAACTTTATTGTGTATAGTTAAGTACCTTATCGGAAGCAGTTTCAAACAGACTTTTTTGACATTTAACAACATTTGTATACGGACGGATGGAAAAACATTTTGGATAAAGGTACTTTTAGAAAAGACTAGTCTCAAGCCCACGAGCGGCATCTTACTAGTATGAATCTTGACGAAAAGAAAGTTTTTAGCTACGAATCTAAAGCTATGACCGACGAGTCCCTATTCGAAGAATATCAAATAAATTTATTTATTTGTGATATATCGAAGGTTAGGAAAAATGTTTTTCAAAATAGCAGACTTTGTCAAAAACTTTAAGTTATAAAAAACCTAAGACAATGCTATCAGTAGTGGCAGCAGTGTGACAGGGGTAAAGGGTTCAAAATTGATAGAAAATGACTCACTTTACTAGCAGTGGTAGCAGCAGTGAGACAGGGGTGTTTGCCATCATATTTCCCGATCGATACCATCCGCGCATGGATTTTGTGGCTTAATTTCATCGAAAAAACTGGTACCAACATGATTAGGGCAGAAATTTGTTCGATACTAAAATATGTGAGAGAGAGAGAGAACTCCTGAGATATCTGGTAAATGTTGACCATCTGATGAATTGATTTAATGTGTTTTTTTTCTCGTGGAAATCTTGAAAATGATTTCTGAGTATCAAAAAAAAAACCTTTCAGTGGCGAAAAATTTAAACCTGATTTCTAGATTGAAGCTTCAAAATCATGTAGCCTCATGCGGAATTTGTCTTCCCTGGCGGTTTTTTTGAGCCCTAGTATTCTCAGAGAGGCTGTAAAATAAGAATTTCATACCTCAAAAACAATTGATATTCCCAGGATGTAATGTATCAAGTGTTGTTAATAGCTTTGATGGCAGTCATTTAATATCCATTTCTTTATTTGTGTTCATATTTTCATGTTATAATTTTTTAATAATTTTTTCATTATGTCTGTGAAATAAAAGAGCGTAAAAATGTAAACATGATCAATGCTTTAGTTAAGTTTAAGACGCTGAAAAAAGTTATGGAATTTTAGAGAAAAACAGGTCCGGTAAACTACAGACTTTCCATTGATGGTTAGGTACACATGTATAAAGAAAACCCGATATCTAGTTCTACAAAAATCACATTAATTGGAAAGTTTCACATAATAAACAGTGCATTACTCTTTAAGCTGTATCCAATACAATTTAAAGAACCCCCCCCCCCCATCATACACTTCCCATCCCCATTTACATTCAGCTCCTTTATTTTAACAATTCTCAACGAGACAGGGGTGTTATGAAGTATGGTCTTCCCTTTTAAAGGAGTTTTTGTTTTTTGTTTTAGGACCACACCCTCCCTACTGCTGTTTAAGCAAATACATTATTTTCTTTTGAATTATTACTAGTAAACATTGACTACATCTCTATACTACAAGTAATTAAGTTATTATCTTAAAAATAATATGAATGCATAAATTCTATAATCTCGTATTTTAAACAACCTAAAAATTGTTTCAAAAAATATAAACTCAAGAATGAAAGCGTTTCAATGTTTATCTGACGTCCCTAACGTCCATTTAACGTTAGATGAACGTTAACCGGATGTTGTGTTGCTAGTTACAGAGCTTCTTATTTTTTTCAGAGTGACAGAGTGAATCTAGGTTTTCTTTATAGGCCAGTGGCCATAAATTTCGAATTTCTTGCCTTGGTAAAAAATGTAATTAGGTTAATATTAGCCATTAAATTGAGGTAATCGTCAACCAGATAATAATTCTAAAATTATAAGAGTAGTAGTTCAAACTAATTTCCACTTATTTACAGATAATCTTTTAATAACTTCATTAAGATGCATAAATTATCATAATTATTATTGTTATGTCTTGCATAAATTAGCGTGAGCAAAATAATTGTTTACTTACTCGTCATGATATAAACGAATTAAAATAGACCAAAAATAGATTTTTTCTATAAAATAAACAAATAAAGGACCGTGAACTAATTTGTGTTTCTTTAGTTTAGCAAGGGAACTAACTTTACGCAGTCAATACTCAATTTTGAGTAGGTTCTTTCCTTTGGGGTTTCAACTTAAAGATTTTCACAGAACTTTTTTTCGCAGTACAGACTTCAGACGTCCATCCCCATCCGACAGAAACACGACAAAGTTAAACAAAAGAAAAACAAAGAACAAAAATGACCAAGTAGTAGCTCGTAAGCGTTTTATGTTCTTATAGAAAAACTGTCCCCCTTTTCCGCGAACAAAAACCGGGTTATCGATCGGGATTTCAGAGTGACTAAGTCAACCTGTACATAGCAAATGGAATTCAAATCCGAAATAGGACAAAAATGTGAACTGAACAAAAGTAAAAAAAGAAGAAGGAAAAACGAAATAAAATTAATTTAAAATTGGAAAAAATAGCGGAATAAATAATTTATAAAGTTTATCACGAAGGTTACAACAAAAATAAAAGTCTATTTTGTGTAAGAATTTAAAAATAAAAAACGGTCAACAAAGAATTGGAAATAGAATAAAAATTCTAAACTAAAAAATTTCTCTGTAGAATAAATTTATCAAAAAGTCACACACTGAGAATGATCTGGATTTTTCAAGGACTATCTTTTGTTTAGTAGTTTCATCGAAAATATAAATCTTAAGTATGTCTCAAAAGTACGTGGACACTTTTCATTTAACATTGGTAAAATAAGAAGTTTCATCTCGTTGGAAAGATAGTCACAACATGGAAAATCACAAAAGTCTTCTAATTTCAAAGTTGACTGTTCAAAAACTGTTCACATACTTTTAGACATTGTTAAAGTAAAAATCAGCCCAAACGTTAGGACCGATCTTATGAATGAACTTAAGTAGTTTTATCCAAATCCATTGAATAATCCAATCCAACCAGCCAAACCAATCAATAAATTCTTATCACACAGCTTATCCATAAAAGAGCTCTCAATTCGACAAGCCTTTGATCATTGATATTAATACTTCTTTTTTCGATAAATTAGCTGAGCATATCATCCATGCTGACTGACTCATGAATAATAATCAATAAGCAAAACCCATCAAATTCAGAATCATTTAGGGCAAAATACTTTAACAATTCTAGCTTCGATTGTTGGCTTTAATTCGGGCATACTCCTCTTCACAGATGACAGTTTAGATAGAGCCGCGTAAAGCATTGCCAAATACATCAGTGCTTCCCTATTTAAAATTCTGCCTGAAACATTTTCTTTAGCATTCTTCGCTTAACAATTATAATAATAGGTGTAGAAAGATAAGCGTATCGTGACATCTAAAGTGGTGTAGAAACCGATGATGGGTTGATGTAGAGATTCAACTATTGCGTTTGAACACGTGAATCCCTTATAGGTACAGTTAGTGCTGGAGTCTTTAAAAATCTTTGTTGACAGCGTAACAGAGAGGGAGATTCTCTTCGAAGGGAGCAGCCCTAGTATGCAGCAGCAGTTGCCAAATACATCAACTAAAGAACTTGTTGATCCTCAATTTCCTCTCGTGTTTTCCTCTCCAAGTGGTGCTCGAAACAGAGCCAAATCTGATATTTCTCCGTCAAAAGTGATCCTCAAGTTTCAACTATACTTCTACCCAAATCATTCGTGCATTTCCTTTCAAGGCGGTGTTCCGGACAAACCAAAACCCTTCCGGTTATCCTCAATTATATGTCGTTGAGTAGTTGGAGTTAAGCTATTACTACCACTGGTCAAACTGTGCATTGAGGAGCTCCTGGGAATGTTGACAGCATTTGCCAGGCGAGACTTTTGTCTGCCTGGTGAAGGTAGAGTGTTCATTTTGGACGCTTGGGGGATGGTAGCTAGTATCTTCTGTCTGATGGGTGATAGTTTTGGTGTCGTGAGTACAGAAACGTAAGCCTTGAAACGTTTCACCTGGAAAAATTATGTGAGGGGAAATAACGTTGAAAGTTCCTAACAGAGCTGTTTATATGATTGCAAATCGGCTCATTAAAAATGCTCTTTTGCAATATTTTTCGTCCATTCATTTTTACATTTAAAAAGCATTGACTTCTTACAGAAGATAAGAGATCTTAACCTCGAATGGAGCAAGTTCGCATGAAACATTTCTGGTTTGGTTGGTTTAACGCCCTCCGTTGACAAGACAAAGCTCTGAACCAGGTCATGTTTAGCCGAAATGCTAGAACCTACTAGAACTACCAGAATAAATGTCTGAAACTCATTTTTGGAAAGAAAATTAGGACTTCAAATTTGTAATGGATTGCAACAATTTCTTAAGGATTTTTAAAGAAATGGGCGATATTAATATTATCTAAAGCAGGGAAAAATTCATAGAGAAAAATAAGTACCTCGTATTCTAGATAGTCTTTTTTATTTTCCCAATCCTAAAAAAGAACAAATTCAAAGATTTAGGTAATATTTAGAAACTCCAAGTACATTGAAGCAAACTTTTTTTCTATAATTTCAAGATTTAGATATTTGTATTTCATACGAATGAATCTGAAAGCAATTTATTGAAGAAAGTAAACAAGCCTCTGAAATCAAAACTGTTTCACGCCCAAATTGCGGAAGCAGATTACAGTTTGAAAATTGACTTCTGTAAATTTTTCATCTAGCTTAGGAATTGGTTAACATACTGTGTAATATTTGTTGTTCGCTTCAGGGGTGTATTCAATGTGTATTTTATATTCTTCATCTGATTGCGTCACTTTGTCCATGTGGTGGCTCAGTTGTTCCGCCTGCAACAAAAAGGAGTGTATCATTGATTCAGATGTCCCAAATCTGTTAGCTATGAACTATTCTTGATATGCGTAAGTCATTTTTCTAGCGGAAACACCCGAAAAAATCCGGGATTTGACAACTCTCTGTTACTAAAAATAGAAACACGGAGGTCAAAATCCGGCAAAAATACGACGCCATCTTGACTTACGCATATCAAGAATATAACTATTTGAATTGAATTGAAACAAAGAGAAAATATAAAATTGAAGGTTTTATTTTACGGGTTCTAATCTTGTCCTTGATACTGGCATTACGGGTCGTTGAAATTTCACGCTAAAAAGAAATAATATAATGTTAAACCAAATGGTACGAAAATTGGAAGTATATACGTTTTATTTACAAAACGATAGAAATGTCTCGTCGTTTTCAAGACGTTTTACCTCAAAGAGAAAACTTTAGTAGTACAAACTTAGAATCGACAGACAGTTAAGTGAAAAGTATAAAGTTATAAGTGAAACCCCCGAGGAAAAAAGTCCAATCTGTCCATATCTTTATTGATAAACATGTATCAGAGCAAAATAAAGAAAACATTCTAAATATTGACTGCTCAAATGGGTACCAATCCAAGATCTCGTTTTATATCTTTAAAAGGAATAATCGAGATCTTACGATGAGCCGACGGGAGCGGGAAGGGGAGGCGATGAGAGCAAAGCAGCTGAAACGTTGATAGAATCCATCCATATTTTGACTTCGTCTTGACTCCTGGTAAGATAAAGTGAAAAAGTTAAACTGTCAAAGTTTCCAGTAACTTTGGTTAGAACTTCGGTGGATAATTAAGGCTCCAAAAGATGCGCAGGGTCCCTTGTTGGTTGACGGAAAAATACCGAAGGAATGAAGAAATAATTCTTTTACTCTATACCTAATTTATTTTCATTTTAAAACCTTAAAATCGAGAGGAAGTTCGCTATTTAGAAAAAGTGAACTCTCGCTAATTCGAACTTTTATTATTTGAATCTTTCTTTAATTCGAATTAATTCTCAGTCCCCGTCAGAGGAAAATCCTCGTAAAAAGCTTTCTATGGATCGAACAAATTAGAATTCCCGTTCGACTTCGAATTAGCGAATTGACTGTAACTATAATGTCTCAAACCCGCACCCCGGTATAACGACAGGTAAGCGCACCCCGGTATAACGACAGGTAAGCGCTGAGTTATTTCCATCTCCTTGATGAACTTATGATGAACTTGACTTTGACCTGAATGACTCACTTGACTTGGAGATAGTAAACACTCCAATCAGCAGAGATGAGTTTGAACACAAACATTCTTTTCTTGTAATCTTTAGCATAGCCAGCCAATGCGTGGTGAATACCGATAGAATGAGCTTCGTGTCCGTTCATATTGTCCGGCTAAGAAATGGAAATGAAGGGAGAAAAATTAGAAGATATCAACATCTGATGTAGTGAGTTTTCTCAATTGTAGTGCGAGTGCAAGACAGCCCGAAGCTCACTTTCCGATTACCCCTCTTGATCTGTTTGCCTGCTGAGCATCAGAGTCCAGATAGACATCAGGAATCATACTTTAAGTCCTTAGAAAGATAGGGTTGTAATACTAAAAGTTAGCAAATTATCATTATCGAATTATCAGGCATTGCATGTGGTGTGGTGACGATACTCGTAGGTTCAACACCTGCGAAGATGTATGTCCTCCCGTGTAGTTCGAGTATCTTCGTATATACACCAATAACTCTGTCGTGTCGCGAGCGCAGGGTTAGCAGTGTATGGTAAGTGTGGTAATTTCCCTATCCTGGGGTAGGTATCTATCCAAGGATAGGGCCCATTCCGGATGCGTCAGAGGGTTACTTCTCTCTTCTCTCTATCATTATCGAATACCATTATCAAAAACGTAAATTTGTCATCGAAACATTTTTTACCTTGTAGCTGAGTAGAACGAGGCCCTTGAGAACACAATAATACGGTCTCCAGTTTCGTCTCATCAGCGGTGCTGAAAAAATAGGACAAATAAATCCATATTGAATATTGAGATGTTCATGTAATGTAACACTTGGTAATGACAATATACCTTTTACGCTTCTGTTCGACTTGGCCTAATTTGATGAGTTGATGATCTTTATATACCCTGGACCAAGTTATATCCACCATCTTTGATCGGAGTTTTTTGAAAGTGGTACCCGCAAAAAAAAGCCATTGTAGTGTTAAAAATTAACGTCTAACATCGCTACATCATCAAAAATACTCGCGATGCATTTACATCGCTATTGAGTAGTGCTACCATTAGACTATCACTCTCAAAAAACTCCGATCAAAGACTTTGCTTGAGAAACTTAGTCCAGGGTATATAAAGGTCAGTGATTTAAATGCTAAAAAATTCTCTTGCTGATACTCCTGGTAAAAGCAAATTCGTTTTCATTAAAATTAAATTTTTGGGCAATTGTTTCCAGTGTTTCCTACGCTCGTGGTTGTGAGGAGAGTCTATGTTTTGCCTATATAAAGAAGCTCCCAAATAGAAACGAAAAATCAACCAAGCTTACTTCTTCGACCACCTGGATCCATGACAGACTTCCGGTACACCAGTCCTTCGTACACTACTGCATCGCTTGATTCCACTTTCAACTAAAGAAATTGAAAGAAAATAAACTGATTGATTGTCAACTAGTTTCTAACAAAGTTATTATGTTATTATTGGTGATCTGATAAGACCTAACAATTACTAATGCTATATGTAGGTAGGTAGGTCGGTCGATGTATCTCCAGATATTAGCTTTTTCAGAATTTCACGTTATTACTCTGGAATAGAGCATGACATGTTGAGGACTAAGCTTGTATCGAGTTATTATTATATGATCTTTTTTGAAAGAAAGCTTAAAATCTCTGTTGAAAATAGATGGTTTATTTCAGCATAAGAATAGAAATTGAAAGGTTACCTCGATAAAGGGATTGCCAGAGTTCTAAAATATCAAATGAAAAATAAATATTTTTATACCAATTTACATTTACCAATAAATCTACATCTGACACTACTGAGAGATAACTAACATATAAATTAAATAATTGCTTCAACATTTGCCCCTCTTTAAATAAAGACCTCCGGTAGTTAGATAAATGAAGAATGACCTTTCTGAAGTCGCCTTAGTAACCACATGCTAGCCTTTGATGAAGACTTTCCCAATTCAACAATTATAAGACAAACATTTTCTTTTTATCAAAACAACAGGAAAGCGAAAATTTTCATTATCGATGAGAAACATAATTCCTTAAATCTAATTAGAAGCGTCAAAACGAGCCACACACAATCAGGCGTTTGCATAAGTGCAGTTTGATAATCTGGCAAGGTGTTATTAGTTCATTTAAAAAGTATCATACATTTCGTTTATGTTTGGGTGATGGCGGTGCTTCGTTTTGTGCGAACTTGATTTCTTTGTTCTTGATAGAGTTGTACAGCGTCTATGAGAGAATGGAAGAGAGTTTGAAACTTCTTAACTTTTAAACTGTTTTTTGTGTCTTTAGTAGACAGAATTTTCCTGTAAGTTAAACTCTAGTTTTTTGCTCCTTTGAAATGATTCGCATTTCTGCAAGGATTCCTACATCTGCAAGTCCAGTAAGAATTTCTACACCTGTCAACTATGGGGAAAAGAAAAAAGCTTTTCTAGTAAGGCCTAAGTAGGGTAATCTGATACTGAAAAGTGAAAATTGTCATAATTAAAGGAATAGTTGCAGTATCTACCTTGAGGTATTCTTTAGGGAAATCTTTTCCGTTATTCAATCCAGACAAATTAGTGACGAAATCATTCGGTGTCATCTTATTCGTGATGCTCTGAAAAATATAGAAGAGTATCAGTGGTATGGGGAAATAGTTAGCTTCTTGTTCAATTTCACAAACCTAGAAATCTATCGATGCAAAGTACATAAATACACAGTAAATCCTTAAACAAATCGACCTAACAAATGAAGTTGGGTTCCGAAGTGCCAGAAGCGGCCCTAACCTCAGAAAGGTTTTTTCTTCGCCTAAGAAAGATTTGTTTTACTTAATGTAGGGTCCATTTTTTTTTACCTGGTCACGTAAGTCTATCGATGAAAAGTACATAAACAGACATAAATACACAGTAACTCCGAACAAACTGGTTCAGAAAAATGAAGTTGGGTTCCGAAGTGCTAGAAGCGGCGCGATTCTCACTTTTGTTCATCTAATAGAGATTTGTTTTACTTTATGTAGGGTTGGTCGATTTCTTACCTGGCCATGCAAGTCTGTATTCAACAACATCAATGAACAAACTAATGTATGTACACCGTCTGCAATATCGAAAGGGAAAAAATTCAGAATACAAGAAAATATAGATGTGAACTAAAATATTTTAAGATGTCAATAAGGAGTACACGTTTCGAAAACAACCAGGTCATTGTAAGGGAAAGAATCTTTTAAATGATTAATTAACGGATACTCCCTTTCTAAAATTCGGAGCTTGATGGGTCAGTAAAACTTTTTTGTGAAAAGAAGCAGGCCAAGTCTCCTCCTTTTCAATTTTAGAATTCGGCTTGACATAAACTCTAGATCAATATTTAGCAGCGATAAAGCAACGGCTCTCCTTAAATCTTTGATACACTGTATCTTTTATACGTACTGCCACAAGATGCTTACAAAGTGAAAAGAAGTACATTTTCATAGTCTCTTTTTAAATACGAGAAATTGTAAGGCCCCTTTTACACTAACCTTCATCCATATCATTAGTGAGATTGCATTCGTTATATCGTTTAGAGAAGTGGATGAGAATTCGTTCACGCTCTTGTGTTTCTCCCGTAAGCGGAAACTTCGCTAAAAATATCCTGAAAAGATAATAACGAAGTTAAACCTCTGTAACACTAAGACAACAGTTTATCGTTAATGAAGGGCTGTGCAGCTCTTTTCTAGCTCTTTTCTAGTAAAGCCAGATTTGTATTCAAAGGCTTCGTGTCGATGGATTGAATCTAATCTCAGTTTTTGAGGAGCGTTGTCGAGGATTCTTAAGAGATTCAATAGACCTTTTCATAAATTACGTTACAAACATCACTTGCCTCGTTTTGAAGTTATTGCCATAATTAACTCTCAGCGGATTTTATTAAAACTACTTCATATTCATAAACGTAACAACGTAATTTATGAAAAGGTCTGTTGAAATTCCTTTTCTAGCGTCCATATGAAAACAATTTTCTTAAATTAACCGCGGTATGAAAAGTAAAAACAAGAGTGTTACCTGACGGCTTCGTCCAGCGCAATTCCTTCGAAGTTGAAAAACCGCAAGTATTCTCTGCAAATCTGCTGACTGAAATCAGAGCTATGAAAAAAGTAAAATACATTACATTGTCACCCGGGGGGGGGGGAACTTAGGCAAAATGGGTGCCGGGTATGTGCGAGCCATAAGGGTACCTTTTCTCATTCCTCAAAAGTCTCTCAAAGGGGTACAAATTCAAAAGTTAGTCTCTGAAAGGGTCCCAAAATCACGAAAATCAAAAATTTCTCTCTCAAAGGGTCACGATTTCCAAAAATTTTGACCAAAATTTGGTGAAAATCAAACCAAAATTTGGAAAAAATGGACCAAAATTTAGGAAAAAGTCTCTCAAAGGGTCCCAAAATCACCAAAATTTTGTCTCTCAAAGGGTCGATTTTCGATTTTCGGCTCGGACATACCCGTCACCTCGCAAACCTAGTACCCCCCCCCCCGGGCATTGTCAGTAATAATAAGACATCCAACAACCATATTATTTTCAAAATGGATCTCTTTTGTAAGACTAAAGAAAGTGGCTAAGTTATCTACATTTCTCGTAAGTGCGATGGTAGGTTTTACGAAGCGGCTGTCGGTTACAGCACATAATATAATATACATTTCCTATATTGCACCTTCAAGCAGCGCTAATTCTTGGCAGATTTAGAGCCAAAGCCTGTATTAATGAAATAAGGGACTTACTTTTTACCGAGTAGAGGTGCGATATCGCTATCTTTGTACCCGTTTAACGTAAACAGACGGCTCGCAATATCTGCGGGAGAGACTTCCTCTTTCGTGTTACTGCTGACGGAGCTGGATACGTCGGATTCCGCCAAGTAGCTCATTGGTGACACGGTAGATGATGAGGCCATACTAGTGTTATTTAAGGTCACGTGTAACGGTGAATGTATACGTTCATCGAAATCGCCGTTACGCGAGTTAGATGTTGATATTTTAGAGAGAGAATGTGATGATAGTGTACAAGGGGTTAAGGAGAGTTCTTTTTGTTCACTCGTCATGCACCATTGACTATCATCGTAAATATTAGGTGATGAATGATTACTTTGTTTGTTCTTATTTTGCCTCATTTGACGAGGCGGCGGAGAAGTAACGTTCAGATGTTGTGTTTGGGCATTCGAGTCTAACCGATGTTTATCAAGTTCAACGTCAAGTTCAGGGTTACTATAAGGACGGCTACTCGCTTTGGTGTATGGTAATAACAGATTATCGTCGGGCGGACGTTGCATCGACTGTACGCAACCGTCCGAAAAATCAAATTGTCCTTCTTTTTTAGTATACGGAACACTCTTTTGTGCGCGATATTTACTATCGTCTGTCCGATTTTTCCTACCCGCGTCCGGGCTCTCTACGTGGAGTTTATCGTATGAGTTATATTTTCGGCCTTGCGTATGTCTATGTATGCTCGACACAGGAGTCGTACGGGGAGATGACGGCGCTTTAGACGACGCCGGTGATTTGACGTGGTTTGACAACGTGGGCGACGGTGTTTTTTGTTTCTTGTAGGACATTTCAACATAGCCATGCTCCTGCACGTAGTTCTGCGAATGATAATTCTCAGTCGCGTATTTGTCTTTCTTAGCCATACTATTGAAAGTAGGTTCAGGTACAGTCTGCTGTGTATAATATCTGGGTGAGCGAGGTAAATCTTCTAAATTGTACAAGTGAGCCGTTGCAGTGGTCATGCTCGATTTTGAAGATTTATCACTTCGATTGGACTTCGGGGACACTGATTTACTACTGGCCGCGGCCTCACTGTGCCGACTACTACTGCCTGTACTGTAGGCACCTGGACTACCACGACTCGGCTCTTTAAAGGAATTCGGACCAGACGAGTAAAAGTCTAAATTGGTTGGTTTTGTGTTGTTAGCCCCACGGTAAAAATACGACCCATCAGTGCCTTGTTCGTAACTTTTTGGGGATCCGACGGTTCGCGTACGACCTTGAAGAGCGTTATGTGCGTCAATATGGTTGTTTGGTTTTCTTGACGATTGGACTCGTTGTTGTTGGGGCGGTGGGTGGTGCTGAGTGGGCGTCGTTTGACGGATTTCAGCGACTCGCGGTTGTTGCGTTTGTTGTGAGGAAGGCGGTACACGATCGTGAGTGTTGTTTTCGTTCCCCTGGGATACGCTTTTGGGCGGTTCTATTAAAGTACCTTCAGCAAGGAAGGGTCTTGCTTTCAACTTGGCCAAGCGATCTGAGGAGAAAACAATAATTCTTTATACTTATGACGTAATCTTTTATACATAAACACCCTTCAAAAACAGGCGTTTGCCACCAGTTTTATTGATCAAAAGTTTAATTAAATCTGGTGGTAAACGCCCGGTGTTCTTTATAAACAAGAATATAATGAAACAGTTTGGTATCACCAAGACATTGTCCAAGGAAAGACCGAATTTGGAATCAAAGGATTTTGTTAATATCATTATCAAGACCAACCTTGGTGTTCCTTTGAACCATGTTTAATACGCATTGCAATGAAGCAAAAATAGGTCCAAAAATAAATTGTCAAGTGTAAAAGTATTTTGATATTTTAACTGAATAATACTGACAGCAAACGTCTCTGTTTATCATATCAGATTGAAACTGATAATTTTGATTTGTTAAAAAAAAGTTTAAAAAAAGGTCTGGAAATGGTTTTATCTGACCACACAGATCAACGTAAAAATTTCCGTTTGGAAAAGAGTTTTTTATATCACAGATATCTGTCAAATAGTCTTCTCACAAATTAAAACATACTCTTGTCTCCCGAATAGACGGGGGTCCGAATAAGCAGGGGGTAGGAAAATTTTCTAAATTCTAATAAGCGGGGGGGGGGGGGGGTTTGAAGACAGAATTTTTTTAAACTGATATCAATTTTAACAACAAAAAAGAAACTTTAACAAATAAACACGTAAAATAAGGACCAATACTAACAAAAAGGAAAATAATAACAAGTTTAAGGTCTATCTACACTGTACTAAAATATTGAATTATTCGAATTTAATTAGCGGGGGGAGGGTCTTAATAAGAGCGGGGGGACGGATTTTTTTTTCTCTTAACAATAAGCGGGGGGGGGAGTCTATTCGGGAGACAAGAGTATATTACGAAGGTAGGTAGCCTTAATTTTGGATCAGGAAGAAGCTGTGGCCGGGGCGTTAAAAACGGGGATCTGTGGAAGTTTAAGGCACTAGCACAAAAATTAAGTCCTTTAATCCCCAAATTATTTCAATGATACGTAAAAAGGTTTTTCAAGTTATGCCAAAGTTAAGGAAAAACCGCAATTATGGAAGCAAACGTTCGAGTTTGCAGGGGCAACTCCTTACAAAAATCGAACGTTGGTTTCCATTATTGTCAACTTGACAACCTCTATAGAAACAGGTTGTAAAATCAAGCGAGAATAACTCATGCAAATGGAATGCTCTGATATTTATATTGAACGGCCAATATCACCCTCTCTTGGTTTTGATATAAGCCCCCTATAACTGATGTTGGTAATTATAAAGAAATACACTTGCAAAAGTAAATTCAGTCTCTTCATCTTAGAGAAGACAGAAAAAAGTTTTCCATGGAGAAAAACGCGGTCTGTCCTTGTCGCAAAAAAAAAATCAACTTGATGCATGGAAAACATTGCTTACCTTCTTTGAGTGTTAGTACGATGTTCTTCTTACAGTTTCGTATAAGGTCCACCACTTAAAAGAAAACAAAAGAGATCATTAAACAATGGGGAAACAGAGTAGGGCGTAAAAATCCTCAAGATTTTTTCACAGGCACGTAATAAGACCTTACGGAAAATTGTTTGTAAGGCTGAATTTCCCGGACTTTTCGTAGAGTTTTTATTGGTTAAGAGGGTCTTACGTGACTTTTCCTTCCGTTCAAAACTTTTTGAACGTAAGCAAGCTTCACTCAAGGCCTTAAAACAATACGGAAGCTTAGGGAAATCCCCCATTTCTGAAGGTCTTAAGTAAATTTTACGTACATGTGAAAAAAGCTTAAGTGACCTCTTGAAAGCGGTTGCCAGATTGTTGACGCAAATGAAGACTCTACCAGTTCCATCAATATGCCAAAAACATTTTGTTCCACCACCTTCCCGGGGGAGGGGGGGGGGGTACTTAGGCAAAATGGGTGTCAGGTATGTGCGAACCATAAGGGTACCTTTGCTCATTCCTCAAAAGTCTCTCAAAGGGGTACAAATTCAAAACTTAGTCTCTGAAAGGGTCCCAAAATCACGAAAATAAAAAATTTCTCTCTCAAAGGGTCACGATTTCCAAAAATTGGTGAAAATCAAACCAAGATTTGGAAAAAATGGAGGAGAAAGTCTCTCAAAGGGTCTCAAAATCACCAAAAATTTGTCTCTCAAAGGGTCGATTTTCGATTTTCGGCTCGGACATACCCGTCACCTCGCAAACCTAGTACCCCCCGGGACCACCTTCACTTCAAGATAGGCCACCATAGAATGAACTTCCTTTTATAGGATGAACCATATACATGTGGCTTTCAGTCTTGCACTCCATCACAGAGCCTATTTGAGATATTTTACTTACTAGCCCAGAGAAAAAATTTTAAACCTTTATTATTTGAATGCATGCCTTTTTAGTGGGGGGCGTACGGGACTTCGTAATACCGATATACCGATCACTTTTTCTCTCAATTACCGATATACCGATAAATTTTTCGTTCAAATACCAATACCGATCAATAGTATTTCCCCATTTTTCAGGTACTCGTCCCCCGGAGGGGGTACTTAGGCAAATATGGGTGCTTGGTATGTGTGGACGATAAAGGTCGGGTTTTTCATCATTCAAAATTCTCTATAACAATTACCAAACTGTAGCGTGTTTGGGTAGGTACAGGCTGGTAAGCAAAAGTAGAATTTTGGCTTAAGGTGCCCCCTTGTAGGCTTATTCTGGCGCCCCTTTTGGTCGCATTGGTATACCGAAATTTGAACTTACATTTAGGAAATGTATAGATCTTGAGATAATTCATTTTTAAGGCGGATAATTATGCTGAAAAACTGCTGACTCAGCAAAAAATATCGATAATTTTCAATATTTAAACCAAAATATCTCGAGATCTAGACATCGAAAGTTAACAAATCATACCATTTTTGGATACTACTAATTCAGGGCTATCTAGCTGTGGGAATGACTTTTTCTGAAAATGCTCATAGGAAAATGCTGACGTCATCGGAAAACGCCAAAAACGTCGATTTTTCGCCTTAAAAATGCCATTTCTCGGCACCAGGTGGTCGAAACTTAACAAACAACCCCATTTTCTTAGTCTACTTTTCACGCTGAATCTGTTGGTAGTCTCAGATATTTGATTTTCAGACTTCGAAAAAACCGTTAGTAAAGGGGGGACCCTTGATAAGTTCTATCGATTAACTAAAAATCGATTCACTCGAAAACTGCAGGAGATTCGAAGGGCAAATTTTTTTTGTCAATTCTACACCCTATTAGGAGCATAATATCAAAAATTTGCCCTGATCTAAGGGGTGCCCTACGAAGTGACATAATCCACTGCCTCGGCCGCTGGTCTAATTGTGAAAGAACTTTATTGCGAGCGAAGCGAGCGAAAAAAATTGCAAGATTTTAAAATTCATCTCACCAAATTTGGTCTTGGGGCGCAATGGCTCATGATCTTTGATACCGATGGTTGACCGAAAATACCGAAATACCGACATAAAAATGGGTCTTTTACCGATACCGAGATGATTTTGAAATACCGAGTACCGATCATTTTTTTCCTGTAATACCGATTTACTGATCTAAAAAAAGGCCAATACCGATGTACCGATATCCCGTACGCCCCCCCCCCCTTTTAATACTCAAATATAAAAAAATTAAATTTTTTTAACTTAGTCATTAGTCAAAAAAGTCATTAAAATTGATTAGCCTCTGCGATGGAGTGCAAGACTGAAAGCCACATGAATATGGTTCATCCTATAAAGGGAAGTTCATTCTATGGTGGCATATCTTGAAGTGAAGGTGGTTGAACAAAATGTTTTTGGCATATTGATGGAACTGTCTACATATCAACTCACCTCCACATCCTCCACAAGAAGCATGGTACCAAGTTGCCATGGCAACAAAATGTTTCACTGACAAGAACTTATTTTACAGTAGATCTAATCTATTTTTTATCTATGTACACTGAAAAAAGACCACTGAGGGAAACTATCAAGCAAGCAAGCATTACAAGGAGTTACAAAACATTGATGTATATAAATCGAAGCACATTCATTTGATTCAAATACCAGAAATCAAAATCTAATCAACTCTTTGACAAGTAAATCAAAGCAGGTTCACGAGACAACTTATAAAGCGTTATCAAAAGCTGTTGAAGACAAAGCATTTTTCCACTGAAATACAACAAAAGTGAGAAGTTCGAGGATAATGATATGATTGGAGGAGCCAGAAATATGTTAACTAGTTCGAAACATTTGTCCAGTGCGTAAATGCTAAATACGAAGATCTCTTGTTATTTCACCGAAGAAGATCAGAAGTAACAACTCTTCCTATCTAATAATAAATCTCTATCATTCAAGTTTTTGGATGTGCAAAAATTACAAAGAGTGAGTAAAGAATACTATAAAACGGAAATTTCAACTTCGACTTAATTTTCAAGAAACCCAACGACAACACTGATAAAAATTTTCTAAGAATCCAATCAATAAAAGTACGATTCTTATCAATCCGATAACAAAACTTGCTCTCCAACAAACAAGCATCATTCAACTCTAAACAGGATGAAATAAAAACTACTTCTCACACAAGATCGTCATCTATACACGAGCCAATGTCACAATATCTTATGAAACAACGAGTGCATAATAGAAACAATAATTTTAATGGCATGATGACAGCAATTCTAAATACCAATCTACAATTTGTGATTAATGACCCCTTTTATTGTTTAGTTTTTGAGAGATAATTAGATAAGTTACAACGTACGAAAAGGTAAACGGAAGTCTTAGATCTGGAGTTGTTACAATTTTATGTGAAGATGTTATTTGATGGCCATCGAAGTATCTGAACCAATAAGGAAACAACAAATGGAGGTCTGGGTCTTTCACATTAAATGATAATCTTGATATCCGAGGAGATATTCTAAGCAAAGGAACGTCATCTTTTCGACAAATATGAATATCCGATATGTTGGCGTTGTTTTCTTTCTCTAAGGCACACCTCGATAGCAAGGATTCGAATGTTTGTTCTCGAAAATGGCCAGTTTGTATCGACTTTTATAAACTCTGAATAAGGTAACAACTGCAAAATCGCGGCGAAAAATGACTGTCAAATCTTATTGTCTCGAGCGATCACTTTCGGGCAAACCATATAATATAACCAACGGCAAAACCAAAATGGCTTAAAAAACACATGATGAACAAATAAAGGTTCAGGAAAAATAAAGGTAAGATCCCTAAATCGTTAACAACACGAGAGATATGATAGGTCTATTGCGACAATGTGAATATGTTTCTTTAGCTTTCGTTTAGACAATAGACTTTTCTGCTTTGCTTTTCTTCTTTTATGATGATAGTCGGCAGGAAAACGACGTCTAATATCAATGCGATGCCTTCCGTTGAAGTCAATGAATGCAATGGGCTATTCCATTAAAAATCCATACAGGGGGGGGGGTGGACGAACCTTTTGAAGTCAAAATAAAATTCTTGGAAATGTGAGGACACCCCCTGGAAAATGGCAAAATCTGCAAAGAAAACCCTCGGAAAATTTTATTTTTTTACTTCAAAGTGACGGTGGACGAACTAAAACCTGTCTTTAACCCCTGGAAATTTTAGAATAACTTTTTACCCCCTGGAAAATGAAAAGGCCACTCTTTTAGACCTGCTGGAAATTTTTCTCAGGTTACCTCCTGGAAATGTTCATCCATCCCAAAACATTTTTCAGATTATGGTGTTTATTTGAAAAAGGTGTAAATTTCGTCAACGTTGTCTGTATATACTAACTATGTAAGAAGATAGTGTTATGATTTGAAAATATACTAATATGCACGCGATTTCTACTTGCCTTGGGCTAAAAATTGACTTTCGGAGAGGCAGTTTTTAGCCAATCTGGAGGGTATAGTGTCCAAATATTTTTTGGCACGTCGGCCCCAACCATGGTGGCCTCCTTAGATACTAAACATATAGGGCTCCCCTAAAATATAATTTGTGTCTACGGCAGTGTCATGTAAGAGAGTCTGGCGTCTGTATTGAATGCATCAACTTTGACACATCAAATTTGGCAAGGATCTAAGGAAATTTCATAATTCATTGCCGCACTACATTATACTTATACGTGAGATACACTCTGGTACAGAGTAGGATGGAAATATTTAACTTTTTTGGCAGTTGAAATTTCAACTCCACAGAAATTCGTTTAAAGATGGAAAAGTTTCAACAACTGTTTGCAATCAATGCAATTAACTATTCTCTTTGTGTTAATGAGTGAACTAGAAACCCACGGTATATTTTAATTCAGTAAAATAATGATAACCATAATATTTGGCACAAAGGGAATTTCCCAACCACAATCTTGAAAACCGGAAGTAGTTTAAATGCCCTAACTTAGGGTTGGAAAGTAGAATTTCAACATGAGACTTAAAACTCAGGCGCGTATGATCTGAAGATCCAAAAGTTTGTGAATGGTCCAACTAGGCTGAGAATATATAGCCTGGAAGTCATTGTACCCCTCTAAAATTAAAATATTCGACTAAATAAAGTAGACGTCCTGAAAATATCATTCTCGTACGAACTTTAAATTCTGCAAAACGCTAAATTGCACAGAAATACCGACATATTGAGCGCCGTTGTAGATTCACTTTCGAAATAATATAGTAATTGCTTTTGGTAAAGAAAAAATATAAGATTATACCTTGTTTAGTTTCGAGCGTTGCCACAGAGATGCCGTTCACTTCGCATAGCACATCGCCCACGTATATCTAGAAACAGAATAAAGTCTCATTGTTTACAGAAAGTAATATCAGTACATAGTTAAACGCAGGGACATCGGTCATTACAGAGTTTCTAAGTGTTGGTTTCTCATCAATCTTTGCTTATTTGTTTGTATTTTTGTAATAATTTTCTATTTCGCCTTTCGTGATATTCATGACGTAATCTTTAATACGGAAACTCCCAAACTGGTGGTAAAAGTACGGTGTTTTACGTATGAAGGATTACGCTATAAATGCACATCTAAACATTAAGACAGTAGGAAATATTTTAATATTTCTAATATTAAGAGTACAGCATGGTTTGCCTAAGAGAGAACAGTTCGCATACAACTGCCAATTTTAAGGCCTTTAAAAAACTAAACCAGAAACTCCACAAGATAACCATGAACTAACAACAAAAAATATATGAAAGTACGGTCCATAAGAAATATCCCGTGTATTAGAATAATCTACAACGAGGAGAGAGATCCTAATCTTTAGAAAATGTTGTTGTGATAAAAGACAAGGACGTAAGGGGAAATAAAACTGTCTAAAAAACAGACTAAATGAGAGAGAGAGAGCATCGTAAAATTGTGAGTAAGCCTTTTACATCCTCCATATTCAAGTATGCAGAAAAGGATCTAAATGAATAATTCGAAACTCGAAACCGGCGGCAAATTCCAGTCTTTTAGCAAATATCGTTTTAAGAGGCATTACGTCATAGATTATCAAGGATAAATTTGTAAAAAAGAGCTTTCATTTTGACAATTTAACCACACGAGGGACACTTTCCCTAGATTAGAGACAGATACCAATTACTATTTCAATAATTCTAATACTTATGAAGGTATATAGCTCTTACCATCAAAACCCGATAAACAAACAGTGTGGTTAAAATATTTTTTACAATCAGTCAGTTAGAGAGAACCATTTAAGCCATCAGAAGGAAAAATATACCCGGAAAATAATCTATTGTGCGTAAGAGAGTGTTCCGCCTAGCTTGTTTGAAATAGGAAATATCAGTAACTGCATGTAACTTAATAAAAACATCACTTCTCAAGGTATTGTACATTCATATTAATGTCAACTCTTGGCATTATAAAAAAATGTAGATTATACATTATTGACTGTTGAATGTATCACTTGTCAAAGAGCATATCTTTTTTCCAATCACTCAAATAATTTTTATCAGCTACTTTCTTAGTTTGAGAGATTTGGTTAATGGGAACGGGAAATAGAGACCCATGAAACAAATTGCGGTGGTTCTAAATTAGCTACTCTATGTTTATCTGATTTTAATGATTGAAAAAACAATCCAATCAAAGTTTTAGGGTGCAATGTATAAAGAGAGATGTAAATAACACTACAAACACTAAAGGCTTCTACCCTCCCAGAAAAGACCACTAGATCACACCACCAGCAGGAAGGAACCATAGAAATAACAACCATAACAATAATCACTTATCGTGTGCTTCTATTATTTTCAACAACTTGATAAAATGGGAAAGACTAACTAGACAATTATGGAAAACTGGGAGAAGTTATAAAGTCTATTAAAACAAACGATACTTTTATGGACCTATATGGTTATGCATTTAATTAACACAAATGATTATTGATATCTACGTGAGTGTGACGCTGTTAAAACAATCATTCAGAACACTAATAGTGACAATCTAAAATTCATCGTTTGTTTTCATCATTGTATTCCCCCCTACCCATTGGGGTGGTATTGAATACTGGAAACAATGAGCTAAAAACCTGTTTTCATGTTATTTTGTAAAAAACATATCAAGAAAATTTAGAAGCTGGTTTTTATAGGAATTCGTTTTCAGTGTTATTCACGAAATTTGCGTAATTTTTTGACATTAAAGTATAAAGGTAATTTTTCGAAAAAATTAGCCCAGAAAAGGGTGAAAATAACTGATTGGAAAAGTCCAAAAAAACCCTTTCTTAGCCGTTTTTTTAGCTGAAATTTGGCAAAATAGGTTTTTCTTTCGAAAATTGATTAGATTACAGGGTTTAGGAAAAATTAATGATCCAATTTTCAAAAAAGTCCAAAAAACCCTTTTTTTAGTCATTTTATTGGTGATATTTGCCCAAAGTTTTTTTCGTTTTTTTCTCCATCACATTCGAGGGTTTACACTTACGTATGCATCTTGGAGCGAAAGAATCAGAAAAATTGAACGTGTCAATCTCGAGAAAAGCTAATGAATGATAGGTAATTGATACGTTCTTATGGAAAAGATCCAATCTGGGCCATTTTCTTATAAAAAACACGTTTAGAAACCAAAATTTCATGCTCAGAGACAAATATTCTTTCATATCAAGACTTCCTGAGCAAAGAATATATCATCTCATCAAAAAATTTGAGTAATAGCACAACACAGCGAATCTAAAAATATAAACAAATCTGCTTAAAATTTATTCGTTTGTGCGACTGTAGGTGGATCACACTCATCCTCCTTTGTGTGAATTGCTTGTGCATGTTGATCTTATTCAAATAATGCTGACATCAAATTTTAGAGCTCAAGATGGAAAATCTTTCAAGGCTTCCCTTTGGCATTATTTTCCATTTCTAGTATGTAAAACAAATTAAGAATTACCTTTTTGACTGAAAAAGCATTACTTCAAGGACATACACCATATGCTTAAAAGAAATAACCCTGTTCCTGAACTTTAAGTAGGTCCATATAATTAATTTAGCATACCTGATTGGACATCAAGGCGGGACTGTCTCTGACCAGCGCACATATCATGGGTGGTATATGGGTGTCACTTCCACCAATCACACTGAAGCCAAACCCAATACCAGGCCACCGCTGTAATTCAACAGTGCGGTCATAGTTCATTATTTTAATTAGCTACACTCTGAAGATCTACAAAAATAAAAAGTAAAAACTATTCATCATAAGCTAGATGCTGATTGGACCAACATGATAAATAAAGTCGAAACTGGAAAATCAAAAGATGATGATCACTTTTTGACGGACAATTTGAAAATGAATAAACCAGTTGAGCTGGAAAGTTAGGCCTAATGGCTTAGGATAATTGAGAATATGTTTTCTTGAAATGTTCAAATGAAAAAGGATTGGCGCATATTGGCATCTGTCCAAATGAGAAGTTGGTATAACAAGTTTATTTTGTATTGGAAGATTAGAATCAAACCAGTTCGTCAATTTTTTACCACATATAACTCTCACACATTTAGTTGACAGTCGCTAAGGGGCGAGGTTAAAACTCTTGCATAGGAAATGAAGACAGCTATTTCTCATCTGAAATGCGTGGACTGCAAGGTTTTCACACAAACCACAGATTGAAAATATAATAATCAGCAGATTTCGAAAAATGACGCGTGAAAACAAAGAAACCGCAAAATTGCATCTGTCACTTTAAAAGGGGCGCTAAAAATTAAGCTTCATTTTTCTTGGTTGAGAAAAGATAGGGTAGTTTCCTCTAAGAACCATTTCTCGAAATGTGTCTAAAAAGTTTTTTGAATAGTATTTTTAAGTACTGTTAGACCCATTTAGTTCAAGTAATCTGCTATGAGGAAGCATCACCAAGTTATGAAAGGTTGAGGCTTTTCCTGAAAATATAATAGGCCCTGGAATTGTTGGAAAGGCAAGATGAGCAGTCTTCTTTTCTTACATATTCTTCATATTCTGTAGGTCAAAACAAAGAAATCGTCATAAAATGTCATCTGTTGATGGAAATGCACTACTTGTCTGCACTTGTTCCCTTAAGGCGAGACAAATCTAATTTGTTGTTTTACGGGCAGAGCGTTAGAAAAATATGAGTCGGTCGGTCGGTAAAATAAGAATAACATTTTCATTAATCAGGGTCGGTAAGGTACCGAAAAAATTTTCCAAAAAATATCTGGATCAAAAATTCACTTTTTTCATCTTTGATGAAGTTCATAATCAATTTTAAGTGTATGGAATGCCAGATTCTAGATTTATCCAGTTTGTGGAATGAATTTTCAGCTTTTTCAAACGTAATTCTTACAATTAATTAGCGTGTAAAATTTATTGTAGTGGAAATTTAATATTATTATTTTTTCCATTTTAGCAAAAATAGGGTCGGTCGGGCCTGTAGAACAATAAATTAAATTGGTTTCGCCTAAAATGCCAATAATAAGTTGGCTAGGTAAGATCAACCAATATTTTGACACAAATTTACTTTTAGAGACCTTTAGTGGACCTGATTTAGCATTTATAAGAGGGAAAAAAACGCAATTAAGCAAATTTTTGATTGATCATGAATATATCTTTAAAAGACTTTAAAATCCCACTGAGATTTTTTAGCAAGCCTTACTGAGAGTTCCAAAAAGATCTGCTGTTGCTCCAGATCTGCCAAACTGACAATTATCTCTGCCATTTTTGACAAGGGTGCAAGGACAAAAATCCTGAAAATGTTATTTTTATGGCCAAAACCCACCAGTAAACCTCTCCAGGACAAAACTTTGCTTCAAAAAATCACAAGGACAATCCGCAGGCAGCTAAAAGTGCTTCCGAATCCAGATTACGCAAAGCCCTCTACAGGAGGTATATACAAGAGATTTTTAGGGAAACTTTTTGAGACACAATTTGATTTTTTCTGATTCCTTACAGCACCTGACCCCGAAAATTGAATCAGACCTGTAAGATGTAGATTTACATTAAAAAAATTTTGAACTCCCAAAATTCTTTCCCAGGGGCTAATTTTATTACAGGCTAATTTTTTTGAGGCCCGGAATCTTGGAGTTAGCAATTTTCGAGTTGGCTAAATTATGACGTCATAAAAGTGCAAATTATGACGTCACCAGACTATATAACTCGAGTTTTCATTTTCGAGTTAGAATTAACTCGAATTTTAGAACCTTTTTCGAGTTAGCTAACTTGGAATTTATTTTTTGTTCACAAGTTTTCGAGTTAGCCATCTTGATTTTTTTGTAAAAAAAAAACTTCGAATTAGCTAACTTAAACTTATTTTGTGTGTTAAAATATCCAAGTTGAAAAGTTGAAAAGTTGAAAAGTTGAAACCATTTTGATATCAGGCTGCCAATTTGAAGAGATATATTTGCATTTGCTTTCACGAAAAAGGCGAAAAGGCCAATGTTTTCAACTTATGTTTGTTGATAATTTTCGAATGTGAATTCTATTTATTTATAAATATATTTTGAGAAGCGTTCTCATTCAACGATTCGATTCAAATGTTTTTATTCAAAATTCGAACGTTTTCATTCGAAATTCAAGTGTTGTGTTTTGAAATTCGAATTCTAAGACAGATTACCTAAAGAGGTACAGACCAGAACTTTACAGACCAGAACTTCCAGGCCCTAACTCTCCTTTGCATGTTCAAAATCTCTTTTCTAAAAAAATGGTTTCGTGGAATTTGAATACTAACACATAAGTCTTTGCTTTATATTTACCTTTAGGAAGTCTTTCAATGTGTTATCTAAAATCGAATATTTAAAATGTTTGCATTAAAGAAAACATCTTCTTCGCCCCAAATAAGTACAAAGCGAAATGTCATTATCTTAGTTTTCTTCTTTTTCCTGCTGTCCCTTATGACTTTGATTTAATTATAATAAGAAAACATATGTAAATATTTAAATCAGTCATTCTTATACACCCCTGTCCCCTTTAAAAAAATCCAAATGGCTAAAACGTTATTAAGGACATGTTTTTTAATTGTTTCGTTTTTAGGGGTCTTGGGAAATCATCATTCATTTCTAATATAATGAATGAACTAAAATTATGCCCTGATGATGGTTGCGTGAAAAAGATAAACTTTAAAAATTTAAAAGAATTTTTTCTAAAGCTTAAATCTGTCATGACTTATGCTTCAACAAAGTGCGGTCCAAAAATGAGCCAATACTTAGCATTTTAGTAGGAGCAAATACTTAGCATTTGGATTTAGAGGCTTGTATCTCTCTCAATTTTTCTGCTGTGACTCTAATAGTTTGCACATGCCTTTTTATACCTTATAAGATCAATATACCAACATAAGCAATCACTAAAAATGGTTGTATGGTCCCATTATGAGCATGTTTTTAGCATTGGGTGTGGCTTTTTTTTAATCCACCAGCACAGTTAAGATAAACACAAAAGAACTATGATATTGATATTATGCATACTTGAGGCATTCAAAAAGATAGAAAAACCAAATTTGGCCGATATAAAGCATTCCAGGGTCCTTTTATGAGCAAAAATTTAGCATTGACTGTACTTAGAGTTCTTGAAGGCCATGTCTTTATGCTAAAAAATTTGAAAAAACCCGAAGATTATTGTTATTTCATAGTTCATTTAGGCGCTATTTGATGCTTGGATCATCCACGAAGCTTAAAAAGTCTTTTCTGTGATCTTCGTCATAGTTAAATGGACCAAAAACGAGCAGTATTTTAGCATTTTAACGGAAAATGTTAAATATTTGCTCGATTCTGGACCCTGAAAAGGTTTTGAACATCAAATAAGTTATCATTAATGTTTGATACACAATTGAACAGAACTTCTGAGGTTATTTTAGTTCCTAGGTCTCGAAATGGCTGATTTTAGCAAAAAATAGACTAGGTAAAGTTAATTTAGTAAGAGCAAGCAGAATAAATTGCAGTATTCCAGTGGAAAATGCTAAATTTAGCTCCAAAACGGGCCCTTAACAGCTCAAATGTTTTTTGGTGTTAATAACTTGATTATTAAACTACTTCAAGGAAGTATGAAGGTTTTACACCCACTCCAGCTTTTTATTCGGTGTTTAGAAAACATACTCGTAATTCTGCTGCAGTATTTTTAGTGGAAAGATGCTAAATTTAGCTCCAAACGGGCCCCCTTTAACAGCTCAAGTGTTATATTGGTGTTAATAACTTGATTATTCAACTATTTCAAAAGAAGTTTGGAAGTCTTATACCCAATCAAGCCTTTTACTTTGGTGTTTTGGCACTTATTGTCAATGGGGAAATAGGTGCTAAAAAAGTGCTCTAAAAAGGGCCCCACAATAGGAAAATGTGGGCCTTTTAACAATAGGCTGCTTTAGTTGCCATCCCTCTATGAGAATCATTGGTCAGATAGACAACTTCCTGGGTTTTTAGCTCTGATTTAGATCATTTTCCGAAACACATACAAATGCTAAAATTTGCTCCTAACTGGCCCCTATAACAGCTAGAATTTTGGGAAAAGAACTTTTTTGGGTCCTATCATCACTACTAACATCCTGTGAAAATTTCGGACCTCCAAGTTACCCCAATCAAAATTTAGCTTTTTTGAAAATGCCAAAAACGAAACAATTAAAAAACATGTCCTTAAACGCTCTTCGGTATTAAATATACCGGGTGACCCACGAAAAAGTTCAGACGTTTCCCGACGTCTTAAGGCCGAACAAATGTCCCAAAGTGCTTGGAGTTTTGATATTTAGAAAGTAGATATCCAAACTTAAAATTTGAGTTATCACTTTTTAAATTTGACCAACTTGTTCTCTGCTTATGAGCTTTTAAAGTCAAAATTCACTTTACGGAAAGTGTAAAAAACACGTAAAAAAGGGGTATCAAATTTGGTATTTTTAGTTTTTGATATACAGTTTTTGAAAAAAATCTATGAAAGCGCCAATTTTTATAAAAACTAGTCTTGTTTTAAACAAAAACTACTTTCAAAGGTGTTTTTATTAATTATTAATTTCATAAAACTCGTTAAATAAGTCAATTTGTAAGTGATTTTCTAATTGATTGCATGAATTTAATACCTCTTTTTTACGTGTTTTTTACACTTTTCGAAAAGTGAATTTTAACTTTAAAAGCTCATAAGTAGAAACAAGTTGGTCAAATTTAAAAAGTGATGGCTCAAATTTTAAGTTAGGATATCTAATTTCTAAATATCAAAACTCCAAGCACTTTGGGACATTTGTTCGGCATCAAGACGTCGGGAAACGTCTGAACTTTTTCGTGGGTCACCCGGTAGGTCATAAATTGTATCGGTTTGTATTATCTGCATCATATTGAGTAGTGTCATAACACTTCTTGAGATTGGTTGGTAGGGTTATTCAATAACTATAATAATAGTTTGTCAAATAATGTCACTTTGTCAATAATAGGCATAAGTTAAAAAAATCTCTCTTTTAGCATCTTCTACTGGAAATTTTTATCTAATGATCTAATTTACTATAATGAAGTTTAAAAAGGTCATATTAAATGACCCTGTCAATATTCTGGTTTAAAAGGGTCATTATTAATCAAATTTGTAATGAAATCAAGTCATATCAAAATATTCTCGGTCATCTACTTCAGTTACCTTCTTCAATGAAACAGGGGCATATACTAGCTTATTGAAAATTTTCAGATGAACGGATTCTTATAAATAAAACTAATATAAATGAGCAAACGAAATATTTTTCTCCTACGAAAAAGTGTATCTCAACAAAATCTGTGTAGTCTGTGAACTTTATAGAAAAAGCGCGGGAAAATAAAGTGAAGAGGAAAAAAGAGAGAAAATATTATAATGTCTTCAAAACGCTATAAGACAAAAAGTTGAAATTTTTTTTAACGCTAAATTTTCAGATTTGGTCAAATTTGACATGCTGATTATTAGGTATTTTCGAGCAATTCTTTTCACTTTTTTGCACCAATTCTTCAAAATGAAAATGTTCAAAGTTGTTCTTTTATTCAATGATTTTGTCTATCTAACTCTCGCATCAAATTCCCGCTTTCTTAAGTAAATTGAAGATGAGAAAAAACCTAAGCCTTAGGATCCCATCAGATTGAAACAAATATATGAAGGGTGAGATTTTACAGCTGCCCGTCTTGCAAGACACTGAGAGGCCACAGGTGCCAAAAAGAAGGGCCGTGTGAAATACGGCAATCTTATTGGTGGAAATTTGATAAACAGCTGCAAAGGAGCACCAGGAAGCAATCAGTAGAAGAGACCACTTTCGTTTTTGTTGCAGATTTTGATATAAACTTCTCTCACAGGGATTACTTGTCAATGTGTTGTGTCAACTTGTCAGCATTGTATTGCTGTAAAGGGAAAGATAAAAGAGGTAAGACTAGCCTAGTTTCTAATCCTGATATTTAAGCTTAGACTGTGTCAGGGCGGGATAGGAATAACGGTTGTTGCCATGAGGGCGGCATGGCTGTCTCAAAGTGAAATAACAAACCTGCAAAAAAAGGAATCAACACGCTTCCTTGTCCGCCGGCACTATCTTTAATTTCGCAAATGAATCCAGTAAAGCTACCATTCCCTTTCGATATCGCAGATATTGCACTGTGTCGCTGTATTTGAATGCACTGCGTTGCTGTATTTTACTTTTTCACTCAAAATATAGGTGCGCTGATTGGATCAATATTTCAGCGCCAAATTTCTCTGGGACGGGGGTTCATCATTCTTTTCTTAAAATCATGTTTTGATGCTAAGAAAACAATAATATTAGGGTTTCTTTAATCTCATGGGTGTTAAAAGTTGCACTTTATAAAAAGTTACTGTGATCTGCAATCTGTAGTCTAAAGGAAATATTTTTTCTCTAAACCACTGTGAATGGACTCCCTAAACACATTTGAAGATTAGTTTTCTTGGATTTTCAGAACAGGTTTCGGTATATATTATATGTCATTTAGAATGGCTTTGTTTACAATGATTCCAAGCGTCTCATAAAAAAATGTTAAAATAGACCTCATGGATGATAGCGAAATGTCTGGAAATGACTTGAAAAGTACCCTCTACAATGTGCATTGTTTTTCATATTAGAATGTACAGTAAGTTCACAATACTACTACTTATCTGTGTTCTATGATAACTTAGGATTACTCTCATGAAAATCCCATGTGAAATCACCTCTTGATAGAGGAGAGCTTTTTCTCTTGCTTCTCTTCTTTTCACTCGCTGTCTACCATCTTGAATTTTGTTTGTTCTGTTGAATGCGGAAATCTTGCCTCCCGTATTTCCATTTTTTGCTTGTTGCAAGCACCTGTGGTGGAGGGGGGGGTGTATTGCCAAATTGGGTCACCTGACAAATTATATTTCTTGATATACGATTGAAAAGTATGGTGGAAGTGTAGCCTAGAAATCTAAGCTAGTTTGATTCAGTCACTTGGATAAATCTGATGGTTTAAAAGTTGTGACTGAATAACTAGCTTAGGGACAGTAAACTCGGTAGCTTATCAACTGACAACAACGACAATTCAAATTTCGCGGCGAGGGATAACTAAACTCACATAATTTGCATAATTATTCGTCGTTGACTTAATTCGTTTCATATCAAAAATCTGAAATCACACCACACACAGAACATAATATCAAAACATTATTTAGAACTTTATTATTTTGTCTTTTTTTCTTCTGATTGGCTCTTATTGTAAGATTAGATAAACAAACTCTCCGTCTTACAGTTTATGCGCTCCTTTTGTAAAATATAAAATGAAATTCTATTGTAAAGTGTGCCGATGGAGAGTGAAGGAAAAATTTGTTCATTTTTTTCAAAAAGTTATGTTTGTGTTTTATGGAACAGTCAACAAGAGACAAATTCGTTTCTTGAGTGATAATTTTGTGATTTTACATAAAAGTATTTTGTATGATTTTTACAAAGCTCATCTTAAAAATAACCTTCAACAAAATAAATGAAAATTACTTTAGACTAGCAGGCTAAAATACCGTATACAAAACAATGTAATCAATCCCCCCCCAAAAAAACATTTTCTTGAGTCTTGAATTCGTATAGCTGTCACTGAAAATAAGCAACGACAGTTTTATGTTCTTCGAAAACGAAAGATGTCTTTGTCTGTAAAATCGAGCATAAAGTCTCAAATTCATAAAACCACAAGAAACCACGACCAGTCAAAAACCAAGAACTGTCTATCATCTATCCATTGCAGTATAATACAATATCATGTCATGCAATCCAATCAGAATACAGAACTACAGCATAGGATCTGAACAAGTACTCTCTCTTATATATTGCCACATACGATAGTCAATGTTCAATCACAAATCTTTACTTTATTATTTGCCACTCTGGAAACAAGCAACTTTTGCTGTCTTTACGGCGAATAGCATTCTTTTTTCTTCATCAGTTTAATTCTTCCCAAAAACAAAATAAGCACTATCAGGTCTTGAAAACCTTTTCTGATACAGTATTCTAAATATATCTCTCGGCTCTCCAGGCTATTTTTCATGCTTTTTTAGCGTCCGGTTATCGGACGCTGCCCCTCCTGAAATTACTAAAATATTGGTAAAAACAGCCTTTTTTGTGGAAAAACACTGAAAAAAGTGTCCTTTTTGACCACCAACGGACGCTGCCTTGCCTTTCTAAAATATGGCCTGCTCTCTCATGGTAATAGTCTCACATCATAATATAATCGAAGAAAGATGTTGCATTCAATGAGTCCCATCCTCTTCTACTTGTTTTCTGATAAAATAATTATAAACATCTATCGCTCACGAAAACTCCCGATTTTTTACCACGTGACCCACTCTGACTAATCAGAAGCTCACCGACTCCTGCGTTCATATTATGAACGCGCCCTTTCCCTAAACCAGTATTCCAAGGCAAACTTAAAATCCGTAAATATAAAAAATCTTTAAAGCGCCGAAAAACGCTATATTACCATAAGATTGTCAGATAGTCCCAAGTTAGAGCAGTTTACGGTATAAGTGAGATTTTCCTTCTTTTTTTAACTATTTTTGACGGCATAAACGTTGACCCCCCCCTTAAATAGTACTGTCAACTACTCTAACTTGGCAGTCTAAACTTAAACTCCTATATCAGGATTAGAAACTAGGCTAGTCTTACCTCTTTTATCTTTTCCTTTACAACAATACAATGCTGACAAGTTGACACAACACATGTGTACATGTACATTGACAAGTAATCCCTGAGAGAATTTTTTATAGAAATCTGCAACAAAAAAGAAAGTGGTCTCTTCTACTGATTGCTTCCCAGCGCTCCTTCGCAGCTGTTTATCAAATTTCCACCAATGAGGTTGCTGCATTTCAAACGGTCCTTCTTTTTGGCACCCGTTAGAGTTAGATTGTCAACAAAGTGCCGTAAAAAATCATTGAATAAAAGAAGAACTTAAAATCTTAAATATTTTCATTTTGAAGAATAGGTGCAAAAAAGTGAAACATAGAAAAGTTTCATTTTTCATTACATTAATGGAAATGGGGGATTTGGAAAATTTTCTATGTTAAGTTTTTTGCACAAACCCCTGTAACTATGGGGCGAGCACCCCGTTGCTAAGATGTTGGCTTGAAATCGAAAATGAAACCACTCAAAACGAAAGTAAAATCGTCCCAATGTCGATATCCCTCTTCTAATTTTGACATCCTTCTTTAGAGAAATAGAAATAATAGGAAGGTCAGAATCACTGATGGACTCCTCAACTGATTGCTTAGCAACAAAAAAAGAATTTCAATCAGCGATTCCGACCTTTCTATCATTCATACAGGGCTCGAAATAATGATATTTAGGTGGTCGGACACATTGTCCGATAAAAAATTGATTTGGGTCGGACATGTTCTAAGGCTTTTAAAGTAAAATGGGTCGGACATGTCCGATTGATTTTTATGTGGGGTATATACTTCAAGTCTAATAAAAGCTTCTGATAAAATTTCACATTGATCACGAAGAAGCTAAACAAATGCCAATTAATGGTCAGAAGCCCGTGATTTTTACTTGAAGCATGCTTTCATTTGTTGAGAAAAAGCATCACACAAAATGAATATCTGACACTAATGATCGCAACTTTGAGAGTTTTAGTGTGTAAATAAAGAAGTTACTAATTCTATGTAAATTATAATTTCTTTTGGAAAGTTCACAACGCATCTGACAATTTATTTGAAGGCACCGAAAGTAATGGGTCGGACATGATATCCGACTAGAATCGATTTGGGTCGGACATTTCAGTAATTGGGTCGGACAATGTCCGATGTCCGACCGTTATTTCGAGCCCTGTTCATATCTTTAAAGAAGGATGTTGAAATTAGAAGAGGGATGTTGACATTAGACAAACCTACGGTACTCGAAATCCCGTAATCTTGATATACAAGTTTAAGTCTATACTGCTTGGGACTATCTGACAAAACATGGGACGGCAATTCAGCCACCATTTCACCGAACGTCCAAAGTCATTTGATTTGAGTATCATCCTGTCCAAAAGAATAATAGCCCAGACGTAATTAATCGAACCAATCGAACGGTATTTTTAATCGAACTTTGTCGAACTTAATCGAACTTTGTTGGCCGATTAATGTTCGACTAAGTTCGGTTGTCGAACTTTAATTGAATACTCGCAAATTTCTCAAAATACTAAGTTCGATTAAGTTCGATTACTGAAATCAAACTTAATCAAACTTCTTTTAAAGAGACCTCGACAGTTCGATTAGTTCGATTACATTAATCAAACTTAATTGAACTAATCGAACTTAATCGAACTTTGTCAAGTTTAATCAAACAAAAATTTGAGAAAACCCGAGCAACTGAAGGCCGCTCCACTGCGCGTAATTTCGATTGCACTTTTTGCCGGCCTTTGACGACGACAATTTGAGGAACTTTGAAGCACCCCCGCTGGTGCAGGTGTGTACCCTCACATTCCCCCTGACCAGTGGGCACCAATCAAACTCCCCGGAACACCAGGGTCGTCCACGGTGGTACCCAAAGGAGGTAATTTTTTCCAATTTTGACCAATTCTCGCCAATTTTCAAGCCTTGCCAAGCATTTTAAAGGCTTTGGAGCACTGATGGAGGGTGCTGGCTTTGAGGGACAGTAAGGCAGATGGTATCCAAAGGGGTCCGAAGGGCTATGAGAGGCTGTGGAGGGCTGTAGAGGCCTCAATTGGTCTCACCGGTGATTTTTCCTGGTGAGAAAGGGGTGTAGCAGCCTCAATTGAGGAGGTCATTTTTGGCAATTTTTGCCGGCTTTTGACGGCACTTTGAGGAACTTTGAAGAACCCCCAATGGTGCAGGCGTGTACTCTCACATCCCCTGACCAGTGTGAGTACCGATCGGACCCCCCGGCACACCGGCCGGGACCCCAAGGGGCCATCCGTGGTGGTACCAAAAGGAGGTAATTTTTTTCCAATTTTGACCAATTTTCAAGCCTTTCCGCCTTTCCAAGCCTTTTAAATGCTTTGGATGACTGATTGAAGGTGCTAGCTTTGAGGGAAAGCAAGGCAGAGGGTACCCAAAGCGGGGTCCAAAGGGGTCTGAAGGCAAGGGCTGTGGTAGGCTGTGGGGGGGGGGCTGTAGAGGCCTCGATTGGTCCCACCGGGGCTGGTACCCAAAGGAGGTCAATTTTTGCCGGCTTTTGATAACACTTTGAGGAACTTTGAAGGACTCCCAACGATGCAGACGTGTACCCTCACACCCCTGACCAGTGGGCACCAATCGTACCCCCCGGGACCTCGGCCGGGACCTCCAAGGGGGGGGGTTTCAGGGGTCTTAAATACCATCATACCGATAAAATTTTGGGTCAAATACCGTAATACCGTCGGTAAAGGAAGCCTAATACCGATACCGATATTATATTTATGTTTTTTTTCGAAAATATTAAATTTTCAGTTTTCAAATCTATTGTGTAGTAAAAAATTAGAAACTGTACAAACAAGTCTTGTACTTTATGAGCCCCCCCAGTCAACCCTCAATTCAGGTATTCACGCACAAATATTTGCCAATTCACG
>NW_027104601.1:73737-75819 GCF_902728285.1 Clytia hemisphaerica
GAAAGAGAAATCGTGTATTTTTTAAAACGCCGTTCATTGACTCAAATCAAATGACTTTGGAGGTTCAGTGAAATGGTGGGAGAATGGCCGTCCCATGTTTTCTCAGATAGTCCCAAGTTAGAGCAGTTGACGGTACAACTTTTGTATCTTTCCTTTTTTTGCAAAAGTTTTAGGAATGAAAATAAAGGAATAATGATAATTGAATTCTATTTCAATGATGATTAGCGGCACTATAGACCTTTTTTCAAAGAGGCCACCCTGTTGAATAATTATGTAGTCCAGCAGAAAAACAATGATACATCCATGCATAATTATTACAATATGCATGAAACAGTAATTATGCATTGCTGTACCGTAAACCCAGATGATGTTTGTATGGCTGGACAACATAATTATTCAACAGGGTTGCCTCTATGAAAAAAGGTCTATCGTAAAGCTAGAATCACTTCGCGTCTTCGCTTGAAAAGATAGATTATTGGCAGATTAAAGTTTTTCACACGCGCGAGAGCTCGCAGGAATTCTGCAATGCGTTCTCAGCTCAATTCTTGGACCACGTTAAAAATGGTAGACTTAGCTGTGACAGATCATTTCGATGGAAGTTGTATGAATGTTTACAAGACTCTTGACAGAAAAATCCTTTGGATTCGGTGGCAAAAAGTATCCTTTCGCTACACCGGACGCAATAAGTCCGGTGTCAGTCCGGTGATGCATACAGGGAATTTTGGACGCAAAAATTAAGAAACACTGGACGCACCGGACTGGTCATGTCCAGTGTTTTGATAGTCCGGTGGGAAAAAATATCCTTCTCCGACACACCGGACATCCGACACACCGGACATCTGACTTCCTTAAGTCCAGTGTAGAAATTGTCCGGTGGTAAAAAAAATTCTCATTTTACACCAGACTTTCGCGTGTCCGGTGTTCGTTAATTCCGGAGCGTCGACAGGGTCCTTTGTTTTATTGTCAATGATGACAGTGCCGTTATTAATTTTGTTAGATCTGACATATTGATGTTTGTAAGTGCACTTTATAGTTTTGATTCCCATTGAAGAATCATATTCTGGACTGGTTTTCATGTTATTAGTTGCTGTTTTAGAGCTACTAATAGGGTGGTCTGTCGAAATTTCAAACTCATTTGCAAAATGTCAAACCAAGTTTAATGAAAAGCCCTTATCCTCAGAAAAAAATCAGGGGTCACTCATCTTTAAACCTTTAGTAGTTTTCAAGATATTCCATTTTGAAGTTCCAGTTTTTGAAGATTTCTGTGCAAAAACCTCCCGCCATCTTGTAACCTCTTCACAGCACTGAAATCGAAAGTGTTTCACAAAAAAATCCTTGCAAGAAGTTTGGGGCGAGTCGGTTTTTCCGTAGCGCAAGCTACAGACGGGGGTCACCATACCATTAACTTTCCCTTAGCGCTTTCCACCCGAATCTATTTGATTAAAGATTTTTTCAGATTTGGAAAGAAAAAACATTTATCTTGTTAAAATAATAACGTTGGTTGAAAAATATTGTAAATTTAAAGGAAATATTTGCAGTTTAAGTGCTTATTTTAACTTCCTGAATGAAAAAAGTAGAACACTCTAGTCAGCCAACGTGGTACGTTTCGAAAGCTAAACTATTACAGGGGAAAATGTAAAAAAATTCAGGCCGATAGCTGACTTGGGTGGCTAGCACTTTTGATTTTAGTAACGTCCCAGGTAAAAAAAATTTCCTGTGCCGTGAACAAGACATTTGAAAAAGCCCACCCGCGAGTACTCATTTTCAAATTTTGAAAGAACGAAAAGACATATCTTGATCATTTCTTTTGCAAAAGAAAGCTGAATAAATTCTCTTGAAGTTGGAAAAAAGAATTTGTGCTAAAAAACTTTTCCTTCCTGGATTTATGTAAGTTTGAATATTATTTTTCAAAAGTCCTGCTTTTGTTACTGCCGCAGCAGGCGCGAGCCTCGACCTCCCTACTACTAGCCTGGCTGGCTTTAGCAGTTTAAACGAGCAGACTAGGCGCTGACTGGCTGTAAAAAGATGACATTTTACCCTTGAGTGTTTGGTATATTCAGCTCATTTCTCTCCTCTTCTAAA
>NW_027104601.1:76932-81436 GCF_902728285.1 Clytia hemisphaerica
TTCTTTCATATATCAAAAATGCGTCAGAAATCAAACTTTTGAAAAATTGCGTGAGACAGTGTTGGAATGCGTGAGTCTCAGGTCCAATGCGTGAGAGTTGGCACCTCTGAATAATATATTAGATACCAAATTGTCAGTTTTTGAGCATTGCTTGGATTTAAAATATAAGATGAGAACGTGCCAACCTATGGTCTAATGTAGTAGGCTACTTATAATTCAATCACAAAACATCTATAATCTGGCCCCCAGGTCCATCTGAAAAAATTTAGGTGACCCCTAACATGGTTAGTCCCCCCTAGCCACAGGCTAAAATCAGGTACCAATTGCTGCTCAACCTTTTAGCCCCCCCCTCAGGCCAGGGGGGGGGGAGGTTCCAGCCATGTAACCTCTTCACGGCACTGAAATCGAAAGTGTTTCACAAAAAAAATCCTTGCGAGAAGTTTGGGGCGAGTGGGTTTTTCCGTAGTGCAAGCTACAGACGGGGGTCACCATACCATTAACTTTCCCTTAGCGCTTTCTTTCCACCCGAATCTATTTGATTAAAGATTTTTTCAGATTTGGAAAAAAAAACATTTATCTTGTTAAAATAATAACGTTGGTTGAAAAATATTGTAAATTTGATGGAAATATTTGCAGTTTAACTAAGTGCTTATTTTAACTTCCTGAAAAAAGTAGAACACTCTAGTCAGCCAACGTGGTACGTTTCGAAAGCTCAACTATTACGGGGGAAAATGTAAAAAAATTCAGGCCGATAGCTGACTCGGGTGGCTAGCGCTTTTGATTTTAGTAAGGGGTCACTCACAAATCGATTTTAGGTTAGAAGAACGTCAATTGACGTTTTAAAAGCTGATCCACCCACCCACACCCAAAAACATCAAACACCTTGATATCCCCGAAAATCGATAAAAACTGCCTTCATCGCTGTTTCGTCAGCCATCTTGATTTTCATTACAGCTCGCATAGTTTATATTTGAAAAAAAAAAGAAACAGAGATAATTTCTAAACTTGTTCACAAAATTCCCGTAATTAATTATCTCCGTAGTATGTATGTAGCGACAGAAAGAACGGCCATCTGCAAAAATTCAAGGGCCGTTCGGGCTGTCAAACAAAGAAAAGACATAAACATCGGGCCGTTTGTTTTGGTTTTCAAAACAAACGAAGAGATCAAACAGAAACATGGCGAGAAGTAATATTTGGCATGGAATGAAAAATCGATGTTTCTGAAAATTGTCAACAACCTTTAACCCACCCACCCATATACGTCAATTGACGTTCTTCTAACCTAAAATCGATTTGTGAGTGACCCCTAACCCCCAGTAAAAAGATTTCCTGTGCCGTGAACAAGACGTTTGAAAAAGCGCACCCGCGAGTACTCATTTTCAAATTTTGAAAGAACGAAAAGACATATCTTGATAATTTCTTTTGCAAAAGAAAGCTGAATAAATTCTCTTGAAGTTGGAAAAAGAATTTGTGCTAGAAAACTTTTCCTTCTTGGATTTATGTAAGTTTGAAGATTTTTTTTCAAAAGTCCTGCTTTTGTTACTGCCGCAGGTGCGAACCTCGACCTCCCTACTAAAACATCTTCAAATCCAGTCGGTCGGTCTAAAGAATAACCTGCTGTGTTGCTTCGACACTTACCCTCGGATTGTTGTAGTAGGCACTTCAGTCACGTGACTAAAAACCGCGTATATGTTGAACCCGACTGACCAAAACAGTAATTACATAAATTATTGTGGAAGTGAACGCTTGATTAAAAACCGCGTATATGTTGAACACGACTGACCAAAACAGTAATTATGCAATTTTTGCGTCACACAAATTTTCTCAGCCGTTCATAATAATTATGCATTGCCAAATTTGGTTCTCCATTGCTCTTACTTTGACAAGTCAGGGTCGATGGCAACGTCACCTAAGAATAAAAAAGAAAGGAATTTGTCAGTTTTATGCATATATTAATTTGCGAGGATATTCTATTCGCTGCGTGTGAGCACATTTTTGTAGACTAGTCGGAATACCTTTTTTTGCTCGCAGGATCAATGGTAACTTTCATCTTCATTATTTTTAAAATGAAGCACAACCGAAAAAAAACTTCTGAAAGTTGCGTATTTCCAGTGAGTAAACGATTCTGACAATTGACAAAATTGATGATGATAATTTTTTTCGGTCAGCCAAATGTCTCGCATCAGGGGTTCTAGTCTTGAGCCCTAAGCCTACGCGAGATTGCAGCGTTTGGGTAATCAAGACAAAACTTGAAAAAAGCTGGTGTTTTGAAGTGTTTCCGTGCGATCGCAATATTGCACTTTGTGATGCACTGATGATCCTAAGGCTTAGGTTTTTTCTCATCTTCAATTTACTGAAGAAAGCGGGAATTTGATGGGAGATTTAGATTGTCAAAAAAGTGCCGTAAAAATTCATTGAATAAAAGAAGAACTTTAAATCTTAAATATTTTCATTTTTTTGAAGGATTGGTGCAAAAAAGTGAAACGTGGAAAAGTTTCTTTTTTATTGGTTCAATCTGGTTCAATTGAAATAGGGGATTTGAAAAACTTTCTATGTTTGGAATTTTGCACAAACCGCTGTAACTATGGGCAAGCACCCTGTTGCTAAGTTGTTGGCTTGAAATTTAAAGCGAAACCACTGAAAATGAAAGTAAAATCGGCACGCACTACAAATCCTGTAATAGTGAGGTTAAGCAAGAAGCTATCTATTACGTGAGTTTTTAGACTGGAAACGAGGCGTTTTAGCCTGATTCCTAAAACTTTACAGCATAGAGAAAAAAAAGGTTAGGCAAAAAAGGCGATCTATGACATATAACGTAATGTATATTTTTCCGTATATCACTTTCGGCCCCAACTTCTAAAATTTTCTTCTTAATTCCAGTTTTCTTGTTGGTGGTTTGGTCTATAAATTCCCGTTACTTTCAATTTTAATCTACTTTTTTCCCAAGACAAAGTTTTTCACTAAAGTTAAATCTAGACAAGCATAGTCAGAGTATTTTATTACTTTTACTATTATTTATTATTCAACATTTTAGTAAACAAAAAATATGTCTATGACTTATCATTTCAATGAATTAATATAATATCATGACTTAAACATTGCAATAAAAATATATAATTTCATAATTTCATTCCACAAATTACTGCTTATTTATCTATAAACAAAAAAATAATCTGTAAGAGCATAGTGTACAGTATGTCATCCTTATTTAGCTGAATTTCTATATATGAATGCTTCACCATTACCAATAAAAACACTCTTATAAAAAAGTGTGCAAACCCATCTGGCAGGTGTTCCTTCTTCTGCTTCTTTGCATTCCAAGGTACTGATATCACCTTTTTAGGAAGGGAGATGTCTCTTTAGAATCAAACCAAACTTTCTGGAACAATATAACGTTATAATGTTGAAGAAGTTGAAGGATGACCAGTCAGTTAAAATTTTTCAGCAAAGGACTGAGAACTTGAAGTAGTAGCGGTTGTCCAGAAGATAGAGCTTTATATAATTTTGGGGAACGGTTTGAAGTTCAGCAGTTGTGTGACATCAGGTTTTTAGCAGGCTGATTTGTACGTACAATAATAATATATAGTTGATGATGATGAATGAAGAGCAGAAATTGAATCTCCTTGCTTAGTTGTAGCAGTTGAAATTGGAAAAATAATTAAAGATTTCTTCTGTTATGCTTTGGGTGGAGGGGTCAATTTCTTTGATCTTGGGCAGAGCAGTCTTTTTCATGTTTGTTGCTTTGGGTGGGTGACATTATAACTTTGGCTTCTTCACACTTGATGGTGGCACCACATGAAAAAGAAGTATGGTTAAATGCTGTTCATTTTTTTTTATGGTTACTTTGGATGTATTTAGACTTTGAGAGCATATAAAAAGCAAAATAAAAAAGAGAAGAAAAACAAAAGAACCATAAAGAAACCTCTGTTTGTTTTGGTTTGATAAAAAAGTCAGCAAGGATTATTTAATTACACTTACATCTTGACCTTCTTTTGTACAATAAATCCTTTCACTTTGTTTGTATGCATCATAGTTTCCACAGATGAGATTCCAAAAATTTCTTCTCAGCTCAAAAACTTGTCAGAAGTCAAAAAAAATTACCAAAGTTTCTTTTCTGTTCGTGAGATTGGAGAATTTCGCGCAATAGATCACATTTTTTTCGGGTGATTTTTTATCCTAAACGATTCAGCCCAATCTCGGTAAGGTAAATTTCCCTCAGATTATGCTTATATCCTAATCGGTTTCTATTTCGTGAGATTGGAGAATTTCGCGCAATAGATCCACTCCCCAAGCTATGACGTACGGGTCAAATTTCACGGGACAGAGTTAGCCTTGAGATTTGGGCTCTAGCCCGCGAAAAACTCATGTAATAGATTCCGTACGTAATAGATAGCTTCTTGCTTAACCTCACTAATCTTGATATTGCATTAACTTGCATCAGTGCACAGTGGAGGGAAACTTGCATAGTCATTAAATGATTGACCAATCAAGGCAGCAAAATTTC
>NW_027104602.1:0-43177 GCF_902728285.1 Clytia hemisphaerica
TGTGACACTGGTGAAAGCTTTGAACCTCTATTACGGTATTTCCATTTGTCCATTTAGCGGAGCACCTTCTAATAACACCGCCCTCTAAAGTAAAAAAAATGAAACGCCCTCTAAAGAGCAAGCACATGCAAAAGATCAACGCTCATCAGAATGTTATAATAGGCTTACTAGCCATAATTTGATGTTTCGATATAAGCTTTCCTCGTTTGAATTTGCAGCAATTATAGAGAACTAAAGCATGCATACCATCCAATGCATGCCATGCATACCAAGAAAAAGCTGCAAAAACTAAAAGTATGGTATTAAGTAATTGAATTAATGTTGTTTGGTTGAACTCTGAGGTTTTTCAAATTTTGAAATTCCCGGGGGAAGGGAGTACTTGCAGAAAGCAAGGGTCGGGTTTTTCACCTTTCAACGTCTCTCTAAGGGCCGGGAAAATCACGATTTTTAGGAAGTTTTTTTTATTTCGAAAGAAAAAATTGTAAACAAGTCTCTCTAAGGGTAAGATTTTTTTCAAAAATCAAAGAACATTTTTCAAAATAATAACTCTCTAAGGAAAGGGTCACATTTTCAGCCCGTCCGCGCATACCCCTCATTCGTCAACCCTAGTATCCCCGGGTTACCTTCTTATATGCCTTGCACTTTACTTGTGGAAAAAAATTAGCCTTTAGAAACAACTTTCTAGTTAAATTGAACGAGCCAATCTGTCAATGTATAATTTTGATAAAATTTACATTCTTGTCCGTACAATATATCAAACATAGGCGTAGCTTAACGAAATCTTTTAAATCATTTACAGTTATAAGGTGGTCGTTAACAAACTTTTTTAAAAAGTCCAAATAATTTCAAAGTAGAATATCTCAAAAACTTTTTTATATATATTGTTGAAACTTTGTATGATGGTACTTCATTATTATGTCGTTCTAAAAATAGAAAAAAATAATTAAAAATATCAAAGACGGGGGTCATGACGTCACTTTTGAAAATAGATTCGAAAATCTCTTGGCAGAAAAATCTCAGCAACCAGAATGAGTTAGCTTTTGATATTTGGCAGTTATGTCACCCTAGTGACCTTCTGTGATCTGAGTGAAAAAAAAATTTGAAAATAATGAAATCAGGGGGTAAAAACCCAAAAAACTATTTTTTATAATTATAAAATCAACAAAACATTTTTTAAAAAATCTGTTTCATTCAGATCACACCTTTCTATGAGGGGAAGCTGTGTTGAAAATTTCAAGTCAATCGGACCATCCGATCCTGAGATTTTTCCACCAAGAGATCAAAAACCCCCGGTTTTGCTGTTTTGCGTAAACTGGCCTTAAAACTATTTATTGCAGTAAAAAGTGGAAAAAAAGCTTTCAATATGGGATTTTTGACAGATTTCAGTTGAACTTGATGCACTAATCCAATTTTCAATTCAAGAAAGAAAGTAAAGTCATTTTTTTGCTTGTGTCAGCAAATTCATGGCTTCGCATAGAACCCTGAGATTACCGCAAACACACAAAAAAGCTGCGTAAACCTTACTTTTTGCCTGCGAAAAAGCTAAAATTTGGTGAAAATTTATGAAAAAGTATTCCCTAACCTTTTTATTGGTTAAAGTAACACATTTCACTGTAGAAAAGAAAATTTCTATCCCTATTACTTGAAATATTCGCTGCGCTCAAGTCTAGTAAAGAGACTTTCACACTTTCACTTTCACTTTTGCGAAAACCCCAAAATGCACCAAAATCAACTATATCACTATCAAAACCCAACTAAAGGTGTATGGATAGTTCCAAGAAGAAGTTATGGACATTTATAACAATTAAATTATCAATTAAATAACTTAAAAACAGAGAGAAAACAGAAGAAACGTTTCACGTACCTGTCACACATTTGTGGCGCTGAAGTTTGATCCCAATGGGAAGAAAATTAGAAAGTTTATCAAGTAAAAATGTTTCTTGGAGTTTTGAGAAGCTCTTTATATAAAATGGAAGCATTAAACCATCACTTACTACAAGAAAATAAGCCATGAAACAGTCATTCCCTTTACCACACTTCAAGTTGGACAAGATTCAAGATGGCGGGTTTCTTTTGGTCGTCATAAATCCGGAACTGTTAACAGTACCGGTGTAAAATTTTCTGGAAATGTTTTTTGTGGCTCCAAGTAGTGACAATAAAAATTTGGAGTCGCTCCAAGGACCAGAAGAGCGAATATTCCGGTTTTCGTGACGGGCCGCAGGTGAACGTTCAGGGGCAGACCACAAAATCTGCTCAAGTACGTGTCTAAAGACCTAAAGTTTTCTACTTTCCTCTTCTTTATATGAAATAAAACTTCAGGATATTGTTAACTAAGGGTCAAACTTTAATTTGAACCAAAAATTAAAAAATCAACCCGAAAAAGATGATCCCATCTAGGAAGTGTTAACGACCACCTTACTACCACTGGTCAAAATTTCACGTCCATAGCACTTTTCAATCTTGAGATTATAACAGCTCCCCCCAAAGATACTACTCTATTTACCCTTCGGACATCTTCCTATTTTTTACTAGATGAAGCATCTTAGGGGGAGGGGGGTAAAATTACAAACCAGAACGTAAACTTGACCAAAATCGCTTGGAGAGTGCCCTGTTGATGGATTTGATTAGCAAGGTCAAACTTTTTAGATAGATTATGTGGGAGAAGTTTATGTTTTTCGTTAAAAATTAATTTACATACAACATTCAAGTTGGTAAAGCTGGTCAATGTGCAAGAAATTTGATTTAGTTAAGTTGTGGACAAGATTTATAGCTTTACCTGAAATTTTTATTAAGTCTGACATGCAAGTGAGATGTGAACCCCAGGCTGATATTCCATACAAAAGATGTGATTGGATGAAGCTGAAATAAAGATTAAAAATGAGAGAATTTGGAATTAAGAACTTGGTTGAATGTAAGAGACCAATACCTCTTGATACCTTGAGCTTTACAGCTTTAGTCTGGCGAGACCAGTTTAGTTTATTGTCAATGAGGATACCAAGGTACTTCCAGGTACTTCACAACTTCCTTGCATTCTATTTCACTCCCTTGTAATTTCAATGATGGTGGTTCGTCAGCTTTGATAGGACTAAAATAAAGCAACAACATTCAAACTAACTTCGTTTGACACAAGCCAGTCACTTATTTTTGAGAGCTCTGTGTTCGTAGTGTCTGTAAGTGATTTCTTATCCTTATCTTTTAAGAAAAGACAGGTGTCGTCAGCAAATTGGACGAATTCAAAAGTTTTAGAGGATTTTAGTTTTAGAATGTAATTGATACATATGATGAACAAAAGGGGGCCAAGGATTGAGCCTTGGGGTACACAACAGCTTATATTTAATGGGTTTGATAAGGAATTTGAAATTTTGACACATTGCTTCCTATTGCTGAGATAGGAACAGAACCAATCGTTTGTGACTCCTCTCACACCATAGTATTTGAGTTTTTGAAGGAGAAAGTGTCAAACGCTTTTGTTAGGTCGAGAAAAACACAACAAGACTTAAATTTCTTAGTAAGTGCCAGAGATACTTTTTCCATAAGATGCAAAATAGCCATGGATGTAGATTTGTTCTTCTGAAAGCCATAATGTGAATTATTGAATATTTTGTGCTTTTTGGGAAAAGAAGTCAAGCGCTTGTGCATTAACTTTTCAATAATCTTGTCGAATATGAGAAGAATAGAAATTGGTCGCAAATTTTTTGGGATTGATTGATATCCACCTTTGTTAAGAGGGATTACCTTTGCTAATTTAAGTTTGTCTGGGAAAACACCAATTCATACAGATGTCTAGGAAAAGCTTTCATAAAGCTAACAAGAGGAATGTTAAGAGCTTTTAAATCTAAAGCAGGGATTAACTTCACTATATAGATTCGAAATGTTTTAAGTACGCTTTACTTTGGACGCCTACAAGCTTGATATCACTTAAATTTCAAAACATATGCAAAAATCTTTCAATTAGCCCTTAGACTCGTGTGCAAAAAGATCCTCATTAGCTCATTATTAATCACCTTAATCTTAATCTTTTCCAACACGGAAAGGTAAAGATTGTGTTTTGATAAAACAATATATTGTCCAGTCTAAGATGTGGACGGTAAACAAGATTCTCAATCTTTTCCAATGAAACTCAAAATTAACAGATGGTGACTTTCGTGGAATAAGAATCATTTTTATATCCTTGAATGCGACAAAATCTCCATGAAAAATGGTTCCACTTGAAAATCATAAGTTTACAAATAAAAACACAAATCTCAATATCTTTCAAGTGTCTCAAGGATTTCAGGGGTACCTGATTCCGCAATTGCGCCAAATTAATTCCTCATTTCCGCCGAACAGTCTGAAAAATAACCAAAATTCCGCCACCGAAATTTCTTTGAAATTCTAGATTTTTGGCAAAACTTCCACGAATTTTGATTTTTTTTGTGCTAATTCCAGAATTCCAGAAATTCCGTTATTTGTTACATTCCGTTATTTTCCAGACTAAAATTGCCCGATTCTCCGTCTCCGGCAGAGGAATCAACTTCCAATATTAAGTCGAAATTTTCGTCGAATTGCCCAACTACGTTTGAAGAAAAAGCCGATTCCACATCTCCGCCAAACGTGAAAACCCCTCCCTCAAAACATAATCGGCAATCTTCGAGTTTCCAACGCTCTACGGAACGCTCAAAGTCTTTTTGTTTTTCGTTGTTTTTACTGTTTTTACTGTATCTTTTGTTCATTATTACAATTAGGGAACCAAAAGAAGATAAGTAAAAGAGTTTACCCGGTGTGTTAAATGTATTTCAGTGCTCAATGGTTATCCTAATTAATTACCTGCTCAAATTGCGTGGATGGTTAAACCACAAAACTTAGATTTACTGCAATTTTAAACTGCAGTTTTTACTAAATTTTCCTTAGAATTCCAAAACTCTAATTTGGACGAAGCGGAGAAATTGGATTAAATGCGGTTAATAGGAGGAGTCCCTTAATCACAGGATCCTTACATTAGTTTTCATAAGGAATGAGTTACACAATTTTGAAATGGTCAACATATGTAAAGACAGGTGATTAGGTAATTAAAGTTTTAGCTCTACTGTGTCACGGGTAGCCTTTAATCATATAATTAGATATAAATAAGTTTTCTTTTGCTATTTAACCAACTTAATGTAATTAGGAGCAATGACTCACTCGGTTTTCCTCTTTTGAACTTTATCTTTACTCTTACACCATTAATCGTCAAATGAAAGAAGGATTATTTTTAATGCGTTGAATTATGTCACTCAAGATTGCACTGCACGGTAAAGGTTCTTTACAGAAAAATGAAATTTTCGATCTCCCCATATAGAGTTATTTTTTTTGTATCGCCTTGACAAAATACATTACCGTAGGTTGTTTAAACTTTCTCATTTCCGGAGAAACAATCTTGGCGCATTTCCGAGATGTCTCCGCTGTTTTTTAGATATACCAGTTGTTTTTGCAAACGCGTAGAAAACACACTATCGCCTCGAGACAGACCACTTGAAGTTACTTTTGGATCTTCACAAACTGTTGGTATTTCCACTATGAAGTGGTGTTTAAGTATCGTGAATTCAAAAGAGGAAATATTTATCCGTATCTTTGCGGCTCTTTTTCTACGATTAGGAATCGATTTAAGTAAAGTTAGGATTGAAAATCTATTAAACGATGATGAAATGTATGTACACAAGTTGCGTAAAATGTATTTATTCACTTGTAGGGGGAGTCTGAATGAATATAGAAAATGCTTAACCTTCGCTAATTACTAGAGCCATAATATATAATCTCAAACCATTCCCCCCGTTGGAGTATTTTGAATCTAAGAAGTATTATACATACACAATAGATAGGATTAAAATCCTAAAGCTTAATTTTTGATCCTCGATAGTTATAGCATTTCAATAGCGTGGGATCTAAATATTTAGTTTTATTTTGAAATGCTGACAATGAAAGCTCTTTTTAGGGCACCCAGCAGAGATAAGGAGGGTGAAAATTAACACGTGGGATTAAGTTGTGCTTAAATTGATGCGTGTAAGGAAAAGATACTCATTCACGCAAAAGATAGTGAGAAGAAGTTGACTGTATATGAGATTCGATTGTTATTATCATACAGCAAGTGTGTGCAAAATGAAGGGCATCAAAGTCCTTCTCTTATTTACTTTATTGTTTGGATCAATTCAACAAATGAATGGACGCTCTATGGTAAACATAAGTAAGTAAATGATATCCTCGATGATATCTGTTTTTTCAAATAATTGCGTACTTTAGTGATACTCTTGTCTCCCGAATAGACGTCCCCCCACTAATTGTTAAGAGGAAAAAATCCATCCCCTGCGCTCTTATTAAGACCCCGCTATAATTAAATTCGAATAATTCAATATTTTATTACAGTTTCGATAGACCTTATAAACTTGTTAAAATTTTCCTTTTTGTTAATATTGGTTCTTATTTTATGTGCTCATTTGCTAAAATTTCTTTTTTGTTGTTGAAATTGATATCAGTTAAAAAAAATTCTGTCTTCATTTTACCACCCCCTCTTATTCCACCCCCCCGCTTATTCGGACCCCCCCCCCCTCCGTCTATTCGGGATACAAGAGTATCTGACTCCTTCCCACACGTGGATTGTGATTTCTTTAGGTAGTATGGTTTCGACTTTCATTTTCCAAAAGATGGACAGTGATGATCATTTTGCAGTTGTCAGCAGAAATCAGCAAAATATGAAATTTTGCAAAAAAGTACTGACGTCAACAAAAATTCAAAAAATATATGTTGCAAAATGGTCCTTTTAATAATGTGCAACTTTAGTCTAAATTTTATGTTTCTATCATTAGCCAAACTGGAGTTATTTAAGAAAGAAGTTTTACTGACGTCAACACTTTTGGGTTTTTGCGGGTCGTATTAAAGGATTGGCTTGCTCCTTTTCCACCGGCTAAAAGTCTTCAAAAATTATGGTAATTTTCTTGTTTTTGAGACATGCCATGACTTACCTGAGCTGCCTTCCCTGTCTCAGTGACCCAGTAAGGGGGGATCAGTGGGTGACCTGGTAAAAGGTTTGCCAAATAATGCCCTAAATTAGTGCGATCAAAATCTTTTGTCTTAGAATGGTCAACAATTGTATTAATTCTGGCAAGCTGCTCAAAATCGAAAAAAGATTTTTTTCTACCACGCCGCGGCTCTTTTATACTATGGTTCTATGATGTAAATTGGTATGGTAAGTTGACGGGGTGCATGAGCTTTTTCATATGCAATCGATATAGTAAAACCAAATCATCATTTCCTTTTAGAAAAACTGATATCAGACATTCGACATGAAGTCAAAGAACTTAAAGATGTTGTTGCTGAGAATAAAGCAGACGAAAGCATCGGAGTGAACCCTCCACCTCCTTTTAACGCAGAAGACGCAGAACCTCCTCTCAATCTTGCCGATGATTCCAATGATGCAATGAATGATGGTGAGATGCCTCCAATAGAGCTTGCCGATATGGAAGACCTTGATGAAGATGATGGGCCTGTCGAACTTTTACCCGACGAAGACGAGTCTTTTGAGCTTTTATCCGACGAAGACACAATGGAAGAAGATGGTGACGGGGAGCCTCCAACTGAACCAGAAATCGAATTTGATGACAGAGAAAAATTGAAGAGGGATTTTAGTGGTAAGTTTCTTGATAATTTTCTAAGAGTGTTCCTCTATGTTGCAATAATCTTTTTTATCCTCGATTTTAGAGCAAAAATCAACGAGGTTTTTTTTGTATAAAGTCTCTTTTGATCAAATATATAAAATACAAACCTGCCACTGTTTAAAGAATGTAAATTTCTTACGCAGTGATTCACATTCTAGGGGGGAGGTATTCTCGTTTTCTGACAAGGATACAGAATCTTCATTCCCAACTGATACACAACCCAGCTGGCACACCACGTTGTTTCAACGGTCATTTAACGTCATATGGACGTTGCCAACGTTAGATAAACGTTGAAACAACGTCGTGTGCCAGCTGGGATCTAAAAATATTGGTTAAATACTAAAGATACTACAGCTGTTATATCACCTTTCATTTATTTTAGGAATGACGGAAGATGAGATAAATGCTGCAGTGGGTAAGTTCCCAGCTGGCACACAACGTTGTTTTAACGTTCATCTAACGTTATATGGACGTTGTGAACGTTATATAAGCGTTGAAAAACCGTTGTGAACCAGCTGGGTTACTATTTCTAATGATCGATGTTTGATTTCTGACTTTGGAGACTTTTAGCGGGCCCCCAGCGGTTTGCGTAAATGCGTGAAATGGCATTTTTGGTTGCGTGAATGCGTGAAAATTGAAAAAAAAAATGCGTGAATGCGTGAATTGAAAAAAACTTGCGTGAACGTGAAAATCCACTTTTTAACTGCGTGAAAGCGTGAATCTGGGCTATTTTTTGTGTGAATACGTGAATTTGCCCTTTTTTCCACTGATTGTATGCAGTCTTCCCGATTTTCAAATGTTTCTCCGATTTTTCCCGAAAATTTTCCGATTTTCTGAAAAATTGGGTTATTGCGTGAAACTCGAGGAAAATTTGCGTGAATGCGTGAATTTCGAAAAAAAATTGCGTGATTGCGTGAATTGAGGGTCCGCTGGGGGGGGGCTCTTTTAGTGGCTATACTTCAGCCTTTTTGAATCATCTTTGAGGGATTTTCCAGTCTGAGATCCTATACTCCTAAATCTTAAGTTAAAGCTCAGAGTTAAAATTCTATACATTCCCGGAGTAAGTTATAAAGCTACTTTGAAATTCTGCCATTCCAAAAGTTAAATCTAAAGAAAAAAAACAACAAAATTTGATCTTAAAATTGAGCAAAAGCTTTTCGATTAAAGATTTCGATCTTTTATCCAGTTTTTTACTACATTTAATTGCTTTTAAACACATTAATTGTAACTTTTTTAATTTCCAATTTTTAACATCGTTTGTATAGAGCACTGAAGATAATTTATAATCGAAAAGCTTTTGCTCAATTTAACAGGGCCGGCGAAACCGGGGGGGCTAGGGGGGGCTATAGCCCCCCCACTTTTTTGCAAAAAAAAAAAAGAGAGAGAGAAAGAGAGGGTGGGAGAAAAAAAGAAAAAAAGAAAAAAAGAAAAAGAAGAAACGTGGTGACGTTTCTCAAAAACAACAATCTTTCTTTGCTCCACATCCATAAAAATCTAACGGATAAACTTGATGAAGTTGGAAGAGAGTTTGTGTCGACTCGAGTGAATCGCTTTAATTACTTTGGACAATTTTAATCTTTGATTACTGTACGCTTACTGCCTGTTAAAAGCATACTTTAAATCTAATTTTACTTACGAATTTTGAACATGTAAAAGTCCCACTTTATTTACTTATAGGTTTCATTTTGTTATTATATAGTAGTATATTCTTTGGCGATTATCAGTATAAAAAGACACCTAACTTCTTTGATTTTTTCATTCAAATAACTTCATAAAAATTAAATTTAGGCCGATTCTAAGCTAATGTAGAGTACCATAATTTCAAAAATTTTCCGGCCCGTCCGCCCCAACCATGGTGGCGCCTCCTTAGTCACTATATCATTTAGCCCCCTCACTTTTAAAACCGATTCGCCGGCCCTGTTGTTTAAAATAAAACTTTAAGTTTTAAAGCACTATATAAGTTGTCGAGTTGTTACAATTTTTGAGCGAATTCTCGATTTTTTTAAATATTATAACTGTTGCGGTACGTCTCTCTTAGGTTACAAAGGTGAAGAAATGAAATTAACCGACCAACAACGTAAAAGAGGAGTGGGAACAAACATAAGACTCTGGGGTGGATCAGGAACAGTTGACTTCCCTTACAAGATTGACTCTTCATGTATGTATTCATATTCTCTTGTATTAGTTATATATGCAGTTTTATGAAACGTTGAGAGGCTTTACAACTGCCAATATTCCCCGAAATCAGCTAAAGAGTTTTCAGGGCTTTTAAATGGTGAATTATCCAAAAATTTAATGGAACACTGGAATAATTGACATTTTTCCTAGCACTTAAATAAATCGAAATTTGTAAACACGGACTTCAACTGTGGAAGATCCAAACAAATTAGTTCTATTTTATCAACTGCAGCTAAAAAGCAGGCGACCGCTAGTTATAACAAGCGGCAGCCTGTTATAATAGTTGGTGATTTAAAATATCAAAGACCCTTGTTTTATGTAGATAGTCATCTTTGCATTTTGAACTTTTTGTTAAATTGCACTAAGCTTCTTATACTTTATTCAAAGATAGATTGTAAAAAGCTTTTTCTTACAATCAAGGTTTCGCCATTTTATACCGACTGGTTAATTCAAGTCATTTTCTCTATCATTTAGTCAACTCTGACTATATTATTAAATTCTAACATCGTAAAAATTTCTGGAGTTCACTGTATAGTATGAATAATTCTGTTGTCGCATAACATATCAATATTCATATTAAACATATTCAACTCAAAAGCATTTATACACACCACCTGTCTCAAAGCCTTGACGGGATAAAAGTTCAAATGGGGATATAAATTTTATTGTTCCCAGCTTAAAATATCCAAATGGGTTGGTTTTAGAGTACATTTTTCATGAATTTCGAATCCTCATTCAAATACACCAATTTACTTTTTTACCTTCTGGACTAATTTAACGATCTAACAAAAACGAAAATTGGGATGTATAAAGTGACTTTTCAAGAGAAAAGAAAGTGTACAGTATATGGCTCTCAAAACGGAGACGGCCCCCAAAACGTAGATCGTCGTTAAAATGAGAACTCTGACCTATAGATTTATCAGAATTAGACGATTTTTGTTTATTTTGAAAGAATGATGGTCACACTTAAAAATGTTTTTGATGGTTTGACACAGCTTTAAATTAACATATTTGTGTCTGAAGGAAATATTTCAACACCAAAATTAGATAAAAATTGCATATAACTCACTCTAGCTCCTTGGATAAGTTATGAAAATGTGGTCATATGAAACTTTCTACACCTAATGCCTTTCAGAAAATGCAGATACATCGTGACTTTAGAAGAAGAGCGAAAGATCGAAAGATATGGCATCTTAAAGGTCAACCAGTATTTTGGGGCCCTAAAATCAGCATTGATAAAACCGAAAATTCTAATTATGAGAAACAGCAAAAAATCTTGGAATTCATTCTATCAGCTTGAGTTAATAGTTTATAACAAAAAATTAACATTATATATAAAAATTTTCGTTGAAACAGTAAAAACGGTAAATTCTGTCATTATTTTGCCAAATATAGGAGAAAAATACCTTTAAAGCTTAATATTTTCAGTTAAGCTAAGCTGTTTTTCTAAAATTTTCACAGCATATTCCATACATGAATGGAACTATTTTCAAAAGACATTGATTTTCAGAAACTGGATTAAGACATTGTTAAATCAAAATTGTCATTTTGAAAATTTATAAATTTTCAGTTTGCATCATCGAAAATCTTGAAATATTTTATAAAAATCATAAATTTTACATCCATCGGGTCGTAAATTTAACGGAAAGCACAAATATGTTTATCGTTTCTCATCCTATTACCACTGGGCTTAATAATTCGATTTTAACTACACCTACGTTTTGGGGGCTCCAAACCTGCGTTTTGACAACCAGGGGTATACTGTACAAATTTTATCAAACTAATTTATGCCCAAAACCCTCTAAATCACATTTCCAAACGATGGTCAAAATTTTGTATTCATATCTTAAAGATATCTCGAGAAATCGCTAAAATTGCAAACCTCCGTTTTGGGAGCCATTAGAAAAAAGCTATCTATCTTTAAGCGATTGAAGTATATTTGTTGAAATTCAAAATTAAAAATAATAATTTCTGGGAAATAAAGTAAAGATGTTTAAGTTTTTCATGCAGCAAAAATTTTTGTAAAATGTCTTTTTCTCTAGAGGGGGGCACATATTGTATGCGTTTGCTGTGAGCATAGTCCTTTAAATAACACTGGTCTGGAAGCTTTTTGTTAGCTTTTTCCTTTGTTATTATCAAAAGATGAAAATCGATTTGCTCAGTTTTTGATCACGTTACCAAGTACTCCACTTGGGATTGATTTAAGATTTAATCACATGATCAAAAAGTGAGCAAATCAAACTAGTTTTTCAACTCAAAATCAAGTAAGAAACAATGGAAAGAAACACAAGGCTTCCAGACCAGGTCTTTTTATAAGGACTAAGCTGTGAAATGTTTTGACAAATACATACGCATATAGGCTCGGATCTTACAATCACAAAAAATTGATTCAAAAAACACCGGAGTTTAATTACATTGGTGAGAAAAAGCAAACTTATGCAAGTTATTTTGGTTTTGAATTTTAATCTCAACGTCTTCAAATGTGCAGCAAGCAAAACTTTATCTAGGAATAGAGTAACTTGATCTAATGTCAACATCCCTCCTCTAATTCCGACACTTTTTTACCAGCTGAAATTGATAGAAATGTTGAAATTATTTTTCTTGGCTTAGTGGTCACAGAGGAATAAGCCTTTTTCAATCAGTGATTCAAACTTTCATATTATTCCTGTCTCTAAAAAAGGTGTCGGAATTAGACCAGTGATGTCAATATTAGACCAACTTACGGTAGAGGAGTTATATACAATTTATTTATTTTTTCTTTCATAGTCAGCAGCAGTGACAGACAAACAATCAAAACAGCAATCGAAGAATTGAATGGCTATCTTGATGGTTGCACCGGAGAAAAATTAAAAGAGAGAACTTCAGAAAGTAACACTGGTGTTGTCCGCTTTAAAAATGATAAGGCAGGGTATGATATTATTCAATTTCTTGACGCTTTTTATAAGAACGAAGTATATAGGAAGGCCACCCAGCTGACACACAACGTTGTTTAAACGTTAATATAACGTTATATGGACGTTGTAAACGTTAGATAAACGTTGAAACAACGTTGTGTGCCTGCTGGCCAAAATGAGCAAGACTTCCTAATTGTAACTAACTTTCGCGGGAATCAATTTTAGCGTGTTTCGTGGTTTTTCGTCAAAATCGCGAAAATTTGAGCCCGCGAAAAATGTTGAGTGTTAAAAACTGCGAAAATTAATTCACACAAAGTACAATTTTTTCCAATTTTATCGAAAAATCTGAAAAATCCCTAGGAAAATGAAAAACAATTTGTCCAAAAAAACGGCAAAACCGCGAAAATTAAAACCTGCGAATATTCCAGAATGAAAAACCACGAAAATTAAAGCCTGCAAACCCGGCGGGAGGGGGGCACTCATATACTCATATGATCTGGCTTACGTTATGTGCTGCCCTTAAGGGTGAGGTTTTTCAGCATCCCAAAATACACTATAAGGGTGTGTTTCTGTGAGATTGCACTGGAAGGGTTGAATTTTAAAACAAATCCAAGATAATTGTTAAAGAGAAAGGTTTTACTTCTCGTTTGTTTGAAAAAGTTTCTATTGTCTGATAATTACAGCTGACAAAAATAATTTTCTAAGTTTTTCTTTGAAACAGAAAATTTCACAAGCTACTTCTTTTACGCCGATTTACAGCCGAGAAATATGGCACATACTATAAGGGTTGGGTAAATCACGAGAAAATGCACTGAAAGGGTACCTTCTCAGCCATATGAACTGCACTGCAGGGTACGAATTTGAAAAACAGATTTTGCACGTCACATTCCGTCGTTTCGCAATCGAGTGTTCCCCCCCATGGGCCCGCGAAATGCAATTTTTCGGATATTTTTTTCGACTGCGAAAATTAGTTCCAATAAGGTCTATTAAAAACATTTTAAAACGTTGCAGGTTCTACAAATTGCAGGCAATATCCTAGTAAATCTAAATTCGTGTATTCTACATGTGTTTACAATATTTCTTCGTAAAACGTTTAAAAAATCTAACAAAGCTCTGAAAATTCTCCTGAGGCGCTGAGCCATTACCTTTCGCATCTTAACCTTTCAAAGCCGCTAACTTTTTTGAAAAAGGCCAAAAATTTCATCATTTTTTTCTGGAAATTTATTTTTTCAAAGGCGATTTTCGACCAGGACAAACGATTAAGGTATCAACTTTGGTATCATTGGAAAGCTCTTTCTCTCAGCTACAAAAAATAGCAGATTTTTTTGTCTGAATCTGAAGTGGTCAAGAGTTATGACCAAAAGACTGTTTATCGGTAAAATGACCTTTTCAAAACGTATATATACGTGTTTCGCCTCCTAAGGGTTAAAGCAGATGTTATCACTAGACTAATTTTGGAATGTCGTGATACAATTTTCTATTAAAGGAAGTTGAGAACTGGAGGGACTAAAATCAATCTTCATCAGCGTTTAAAGTCCTCTTTTTCATTTTGAAGAATTCCTATTCAAATGGTCTTCCTTAAAACATTTTGTTATTGGCGGCTCCCTCACACTCAAAGTCTTAAAGTGACCCTCGAATGTCAAGCCACGGTGGCTAGCCCGGGAGAGGGGGGTAATTAGGAATAAATGGGTGCTTGGTATGTGTGGATGACCTATGAACATTTTTTTTCCTTCAAAAAGTCTCTCTAAGGGTTGTGAAATTTAGAAACTTTTTAATAAGTCTCTTTAAAAATCGGAAAAGTTATAATTTTTTGGAAAGTTTTTAGCTCTTAGGGGGGAAATTGTAAAAAGTTTACCCTATGGGTAGGATGTTTTTCGAAAATCAAAGAAAGAACGTCCCTCTCCCAGTGGATACCCCTTAAAACTTACAAAAAAGAGGTACCCTCCTATCTGAAATTCAGGTTGAAATTGAGGCCGAAACTTTTTGTATTGAAAGTACGCTGTCTATGGTTTTCTTCCCTAGCAGTGTTGTAGAAACCAGTTTTCAGTTTTCCATAAGGAAGTGAAAAAAATACCACTTAGCCATTTTACCCCTTAAAATCTACAAATGGTTTTTCTCGAGTAACTTTTTATAAAATAGTCCTTTTGTCTCAAATTTTGAGCAGTGTTTCACAGCAAAAGTTGATAAAATTTTGAATATACCTTCAATTTTTAAGACACTTTGCCATTATTGAAATTCTTAAAATTGGGTATTTTATGAAAGTAAATTCTTAAGAGATTGTAAAAAAGTGAATTGTACAATATAAACATTAAGTTTGGTGGCTAAATGAGCCCTAAGTGCAACTTTGTAGGTTTTAAGGGGTATGTGGTTTTCCACTGGTAAGGGTCACTTTTTCATTAGAATTTAGTCTCTCTAAGGGTCGGATATGAGAGGTCCGGTCCACACATACACGACATTCTCCAACTCTAGTACCCTGGAAGTACCCTCCCCCGGATGTAGCCACACTCAGGTGAGTTAGGGCGTGCCTAGATTTCCAAAAATCCAAAATCTCAAATTTGCGACTAATAGCATACCCATTCTCAGGGATTCATTCATGGATTTTTAGTTGACCTATACCTAAAGCTTCAGGATCCGGTTATGACGTAGTTAATTAAATAATAACTTAATTAATTGTTAAAGAAAATGTGAATTATGACATCCCCAAATTATGACGTCATAAACCGTTAAATATACTCTATAAGTACAAATCGAATCTTTGCCAAATTTGGAGCAAAGATCTAAAATCTCTAAAGAGAGGCTTATAATAAGAGCATATCAAAATTAGGATGAAAGGCTTCAAGCCCAAAAGACTGAGATCGCGCGAAGGTTAAACGTTTATTTTGACTCATACTAATCACACTAGCCGTTCGGAAGTCGTTCGAGAAGACTCTTCATCATACTGGTCTCACGGCTTTCATCTTTGGCATCCGGCTTTGTTCTTTCAGATCAATAAAGAAAAGGCGAGAAAAAGAGTTTCCGTCTGCCTAAAAAATTGTTAGCGAAAAAACTTCATGCGAGAACGGGAGAGTTCCGACTTAAGCAGATATAGAAGTGTCTATATTGAAATAATCAAATTATAAAATTAATAAAAAACTTCTCAACGATGACCAAGATTATTATTTAGGGAGTGGATTTCCTTCAATTTTAATTGTGTAAACCATAATCAATTTGCTTCAAATCCCTCACTCCCTCCAGCCCCTTCCAATGTTCTAATCGATAGTCAAGCTTTTGGATATGGACCCCGTGGGCTTTCTTATAGTAGGAGGAATTTTGTTCGATTTTTTTAAATCGCTCGATTGTTTTATTAGAAGCACTTGTTATACATTTTTTAGTCTAGCAAGCTAGACGACTAATTCATACATAGTAGAAATAAAGCAAAAAGTAATAAAGGGAACAATTTTAGTCGTCTAGAAACCTTTGTGCACTAACTCCAAATAAAAGAAAAGTGTCAATATTTGCAATTATAATTTTTCCCGCTGAAAATAATTCTTGAGAAAAACATGTGTGTGGATTTGTGTATTGAAGGGAGTTTTTCAATTGAGTTGATTTTGTTTTGAGAGTTTGTTATTGCTTGATAAATTGTTTTCTCGCTACGCAAGTTTCTGCGTAGCTAGCCCCTGTATCTATAAGGCTGGAACACCGGATTCTTCCAGTCGTTTATACAAACTAAATCCCGTTTTATTATTATTATTATTGGTATTATTAGTATTACACGCATTATAAACGACTCCAGTCTATACATTTTTGGAAACTTCAACCTTAGAGAAATCGAAATTACGATGTTTTCAAATTTTTTTCGGACACTTTGGTGTGATTTTCGGACAAATATGAGGGTCTCAGGCAAAAATCATAGGGTCAAAAATTAATGAAATTTTAGCTTGAGAAAACGGAGACCTGTTGTATATTTTTGGAAAGCTCTCAAAAAATTAAGATTAGAAATATATTGCAAGTATAGGTGATTTCTGTACCTAACTCGAGATATTAACCCTTGAAAACCGTGTTTTCAACCAGAAACAGCTGTTTTGTCCAGTTTTTGCGCTTTTTGAAGCTCAATATCAAAATGTATAACAAGTGCTTCTAACAAAACAATCGAGCGATTTTACAAAATGCCCTCTACTTTAAGGGCAGAAACTTTCGCGGGCAGAAACTTTCGCGAGACCGAAAAGTCGCGAAATTTCGCGGATTTAAGTTTCGCGGTTTTTACTTTTTGAAGAAAATTTACGGAAGAAAATTTCGATAGTATCGACTCTCTTCGGCTTTTAAAACTTGGAAAAAGCTTTCGCGATTTTTAAGAAAATTTGATTTTTCGCGAAATTAACTTTTGCGAATATCTTGTTTAATTTCTTACCTGGCAGGAACTTTCGCGAAAAAATGCCAAAAACGCGAAAAACGCGAAAGTTTCTGCCCTTAAAGTACTATTAAAGTCCTAGACTACTGGGCTATTCATAAGCTATGTCCATAACTTATAAAAAAAACTTTTAAGAAGTTTTTGTGAACTAAAATCAAATGAAGCTAATATTGTTGGATTTACTTTATTCATAGTTGTTGGAGCTATCTTGGGAAGACTAGTCTGAACCCCCAGCCAATTAATCTTCACATTGGATGTGTTAGAAAAGGTAATCAATCTACCCAACATTTATTCAAAGTCAACACGGCAATCAGTCCCCCTTTTAGACCCGGTAGGATTTTTTTCAGCCGGTAGGGTGAAAATAACAAAATGAAACTCGATGCATCAACATTCCAATATTTCTTTTCGATGGGGGAGTTTTCAAGTCAAAAATTTCGAGAGAGAATTCAGTGGGATAGGAAAATAGCATAATATTTTTCAGCGAGGCTTGGTTTATATGATCATTTTCAGTGGGACAAAAATTGTAGTATAATCTTCCATTGGAGACGATATTTTAGCCAATTTTTCCAGTGCGAAAGGGTCCAAGTGGTTCTGTGAGTAGGGGATGTTTTATGTTTTGAGCCTTTTCATAAAATTATTTTGAGTGCAACTCATTTTGAAGCCATTGAGTCTTCAAGTGTCACTTTATAAATAAAGTCAACTTCTTATAAACTTCCCTGGGAATCAATAACCATAGTAAGTAATACTTTGAAAATGAAATAAGCGTTGCTCGTGACGTAATTTATGAAAAGGTCTATTGTGTTGCTGATCAGACGCATTTAAAGAGAAATCTAAGCTTGGTGGCTCCTTCAAAGATACATCGAGTAGCACAAGTATCAGTAGTACTCAAAGAAATTGATTTTCTTATATTTACATATAGGGATAATTCAACACGAGATATTACACGCTTTGGGTTTCAATCATGAACAATCACGAACGGACAGAGATAACTATGTTAAAATTCAATCGGAAAATATCCAGGATGGTAAGATAAATTTGTTCAACCGTTGCATATGCTCAAAATTTTTCGTCTTTGTTAAAATTTATATCATCGAGGGAGAAATGTTTGTCGAAACATAGTCATCATAAAAAACCCCGGTCTGGTAATGTATTATTTTAGCTTTTTGTTCAATTTTCTTTCTATAAAAAGAAAAGACAAGTTTCGATTTGCAAACAAAAGACCAGTTTCGATTTGCATACTTTTTGATCACGTTACCAAAATCTCCTCATGGGATTGGTCTAATTTCTAATCACATGATCAAAAAGTTAGCAAAATAAATCGATTTTGGTAGGTAAACTCCATCCTTTAACAATAAAAAGAGACAAAAGCCTTTCAGATCAATGTCTTTATAATGACTATTGTCGAATAAACATACAGGGTGTCCCGAAAAACAGTATCGAGTTGTACCACTTCTACAGGGTGTCCCTAATTAAAGTATCGAGTTTGAACATGCGATTGAGTAGAAAGTTTTATGTGCGTGTTCACAAAATTGTATTTTAAGCTCTCCCTCTTTTTTCTTTGTCATTACGATTAATTTATACGTTGTAACTACCTTTTGTAATAAGCCTGTGTGATGGAGAACGTTCTTATATTTTAGCGATAACACACACAAACTTTTCTACTCAATCGCATGTTCAAACTCGATATTTTAATTAGGGACACCCTGTAGAAGTGGTACGACTCGATATTGTTTTTCGGGACACCCTGTATAGACAGAAAGTTCTTGTTTGTGTTTCACTAAATTTGCAACGTTTATCAAAGTGTCTCTCTGTGTTATATTAATTGTCATGACACATCTTTTGTGAAAAACTTTTACAAAAACAATTCTGAATATTAACGTCGTGAAAATTTTAAAGAAAGTTAATTCTTTTTAACATAATGACTGTTGTAAAAATAATTGTTGTAATTGCCACCGCAGGAAGCCTAAAGCTTCCGAGGATGGCATTCATAGCTTCACTCGTGAGGGAAAGTTGGGAAAACATCTCATAATTTTGCGCGCGCGTTTCAGTATTTTAGTTCCGGTTAAATGGTGTACCGTAACATTCTTAGCTTGACTGCATTTCTATTGTTTTATCATCATTAAAAACACTTTTCCGGATTAGTTTTGATCTGATTACCCATTTTCAAAGCTCTATATGTCTTTTTTTATTACCTCAGGGAGTCGAATTAAGGGAAATTCCTTTTTTGTTGGGAAATTCCCTATTTAAACCACAAGTAGTTATTAACCGCTCTGAGCAAAGCAAATTAGAAAATTTGAGTCTTTTTAAAACTTGTCGCGTGACTATTACATTAAAAAGGCAGATTAGTACAGTAGCGTTTACTATGATATAAACAAGCCATTATATACCATTATTTTGGTAATAAAAGAGATGACAAAAAAAAAGTAAAAATAACTTTATCTTATCTCTATAAGAAGATATCTATGAGATAGACACAACTTGCTAATATTTGTAGACTAAATTTTGCTTCAGATGAGATGCCATTCTAACAGAAGTAAAGGCTATCAGTAACATTTCTTTCAAAATTCAACAACTTGATCGTTCTTCTGCGGTGGCACTTTAATGAAAATTATGGCTAGTAGTATACATTTTCTTACATTTTATTAAACACACGCAACAACCTTCTACTCAGAATCATGTTCGAAATCGATACTTTTTTTCGGGACACCCGTACAAAGGCTGCTACAGAAGATACTTAAAAGGAATGAGAGAGTGTTTCTTTTGTCATCATTATTCGTTTATTCGTTTATTATAATTGTAAATTGTAAATACAACTTTGAGTACGTCCTGTAGCCATTGAGTTTAACGCCCGAAGGGCTNTTCCAATCCATTTTGGGTCTTTCTGTCTTGTCAGCTTGTGTATTCGGCTTTAACTGCAGTAAATGATAATATTATGAGTTTTTGGATTCCATAATATTGGAATTTAGTCAAGATAACGGATGTTATCTCATAATATATCAAGATCGAGCCCGACTGTTCCTGTCATTTCCGTCAAGTCCACGATTGTAAACAGTGGTTTTAAAAGATGCCTTTTAGTTTACATGCACCATTCTGTAAGGCGGTAACGCGGTAACGCCAGTATTGGGCGGGACGGAGTCTCTTCGTTTTATGGAACTTTACTTTCTACAGTCAAAATATATAAAAAGTATATCTATAGAGGTCTGCAATTCAGACTATCAAAAGTTAGGCTTTTCAACATTTACCGTTACTTGGTTGTTGGTGACCTCACTCCAAAAGTTTTGCAATTACACTGCTTTACATCATAATTTTGTGATTTTTGACCGGTCAGATTTGTTTGAAGCTGAGCGAATTTTTGGAAAGATAAGCTTATAAAATGTTTTTTTGAGGATTAGTAATCTCGCTCAACTGTTTGTAGGGGCGGCGGCAAATTTTTCTTCCGTCATTGGACGCAGACCTGATTTAGCGGCCGGAGATCTGAATTAACGGAATCAACAGCCGAAGACCTGATTTAGCAAGTCACCGGCCGAATACCTGATAGATAAGTTAGAGTCAGTTAAAGTAGCTTGCACCACTCAGCAAGACATGAATTGCGATGGTTCAGTGGTATCGAAAACGGAAGGTGCGTAGTTCGAGAATCAATTTTCATTCTTTTTAGTTTAAAATCTTTTAACTTGATTTGGTTTCAAATACTATTTCAATTGAAACATCATATAAAAATCTTGATTGGATTTATAAAAAAGATTTATACTAAATTTCCACAATTCAATTTCTCCAGGTCTTCGGCCGTTAAAAAAAGGATTCGACCGCTATATCAAGTATTCGGCCGCTAAATCAGGTCTGCGTTCGCTGACGGAAAAGAAATCTGCAGGGCGGCGGGTGATATCCCTTTGTGATTGATCTCCACCCTTGCAATTATGAATGACATGGGAGTCTCAAGTAAACAAATTTTGATGCGTACTAAATTCATTTTTCTTTTTCATTTCACACATTGAATAGACCTTTTCATAAATTACGTCACGAACATCACTTGCCTCGTATTCAAACGCTCTTGAGACATTAAATGATTTTTTTATGAATAGAAAGTAGTTGTAATAAAATCCGATGGTAGTTAATCACCGTGGCAATAATTTCAAAACGAGGCAAGCGATGTTCGTGGCGTAATTTATGAAAAGGTCTATCTTACATATCCTTTACGTATATACAAAATGTAATATCTAAAAATTAATCAATTCTATAACATTATGACGAGCGAAAATTTACGACATTTTTTCATCCATGTTCCGGAAAAAAAAGAATCAATTCTACATGATTGAAGAGCCTGATAAGTTCTCAATTTAACTTATTTTGAATCTCGGAAATAAAGTTTCCCTGCAAAAGAGCTTTCGTCATCAGTTTCCAATGAAAGTATTATAGAACGGAAAAAGATTATCATGTTGTGCACTTCGCATGATATGGATATTGCTTTCTCTACTTGACTTGTTTTCCTTTACCATCGTCATATCTTCTAACTTAAAATAATCTACAAATTGAAATTCTACAAATTGAAATTTTCAAATTAAAAAAATATATATTTGTAATAAAAATAAACTTTAAATTTTAAGGGGAAATTGCAATCTTAGGAATCATTTCTAAATGATTTTACTTTAATTTCGAATATATGTGGGGTATATCATTTGAAATACATTAATCATGAGGATGGAAATGAAACATCTAATATTTCCAAAATTATATTTCCAACACACTGTATTTATATACAAAGATTCACACGAGTCCTTATAGTCCAACAAACTGAAACCTTGAACTTATGGTAATATCAATAATTTGGTTCAACAAAAATCAATCACCAAAACCATTATCTGAAGTATTGTTCCTTTGAGTACTCAACAAAGTTGAACGTCTTGACATATTTTTACCACCACGGTGTAAACTCAATTTGGTCGGTTGTTTGGTGACCATTAATTTATGAGCAGTTCTCATTTTCATATCCATATCTAAAATATATTTCGGGAAAATACTTTTCTCATCATGTTTCAATTTGACATCGTGAATGTATTCCTTTGGAGCATCTGAAAACATATCCAAAGTATTCTTATCGTCCTTTTCAAGAAAATAACGCTCAGGGTGTAAAACGAATTCTGGTTTTTCGAGTTCCTTAATGTTGGCCATTTGTTTAGTTGCCAAAGAACTATATGAGCAATTCCGCTTGCCATCAATTGGAAGACGATTGGTTCGATTGTTGTTTTGATTTGAATCCAGCTTTGATTTGTTGATTTCATCGACTACTTGTTGGATTTCAGGCTGATTCCAAAACTCAGTTGTAGTAGTGTTACTGTATGGTTTTTCGTCCTTTGTAGCATTTGTTTTGTTGTTGCTCGGTACTTCGATTACGATTTCAGATTCTTTTTCGAGTGCTAGCGAAATTATAAAGAAAATAAATCAACCATGATTGTTTATATTACTGTACAACCATAGGATGTACTCTTAGGTTCCAAATAAACGGGCCCCCCCGCTTGTTAATTTTTCGAAAATTTTCTAACCCCCCCCGGACATTATTAGGACCCCCCCCGTTTATTAATCTCTAAGAATATTTTCAGCTGTCAAAGAGAAGGCCCCTTATTTTGCTCTAAATAGCCTGATCTTAGCCTATTTTTACCTTATTTTTGGGTTTCAGAAGTACAATTTCCAACCCCCCCCCGGCAAGTAGGTCCCCCCCGTTTATTAAAATCTAGAAAATTTTCCAACCCCCCCGTTTATTCGAACCCCCCCCCCGTTTATTTGGAACCTAAGAGTACCTTAGTAACCACGTCAAAGTATAAAGCCTTTCTTTAGGAACACATTTTAATCCCCTTAAAACATTGGCTCCTTTTCCCCTTCTTAAGGTAGCCTTCATTCCACCAAAAGCCAAAGGCAAAAAAAAACTACAATTAGGGCCGATATAATGCGGACCGACAAGGCAGTATAGATAACTTTATAGCAAGATTTAAGAAATCTTCGGTATTATTCTTTATGATAATGACAAAAAATCAAAAAAATCAGGCAGCACTTATAAAGAAAAACATGATAAGGAAAAAGGGTTACTTTCAAGTTCTTCTTCGTTGTCAGCGTCACAATCGAAATCATGTTGAATACTCGTCCGTCTGTTGATATCGTCTTGTCTTTTGGTGATCCAATCATTGACAGAAATCCCTGGTACATCATTCACATTCCAGTGATCCTTTTGACCAAATATACCGATCAAGAAATCAAGAGAATGAATGGCCACTGAACAATCTGTAGACGACGATAAAAGAAGAATTTTACCGTTTCGTTCGATGAATTTAACTGAGGTGATGACATCAGTGTGGGTTGAAAACATGGCCAATAGTTGTGGTGGTTCATGTTCGTTTGCGTCGGAATGTAGAGGTATGGTGACGTCATGTTTTTTGTCGTTCAGAAAATCATCGATGAAGAATATTTTGCATGTTCCGTTTTCACCACCAACGCATAAAAGCTCGTTTGTTGAGTTTGTACACGAGACTAAAGATCCAAACTGCTCGTAGACCGCAAACGATCCAAGATTTTCACACGTTAGACTATTCCAGAATCTGACACGGCCATCTGAATGACAAGAGTAAAGATCTGCAGTTCTTGGGCTGTTGGTGTTTCTTTTTTTCAGATAAGCGATCGAAGTTACAGTGATTGAGGATGCTGTATTTTCATCGAGGCATGCGGATCTCAGCGGAGAGTGAGGTGTTAACAAGTTGTTACTTTTTGTAGACATGCTAGACTCGTTGCGTCTCTCCTGACGACTTTTACGAGGCGATAAAGGTGGTAATCGATTCCCCAGTCTTGATTTATTTTCGTTAGTGATTTTTCGAATCGAGTTCTGCGTGTTTGTATTCCAAAATACAATATCTCCATCGTAACTGGCAGTTACTAAGGTACGAGGCTCTGAGAAATCAGCCGATAAGATATCGTCAAAATGCTCCTGTTTACCTTTCCAATCAGCCGGATAGACATAATAACTCTTCAGTTGTGTTGAAGGAAAATAACATAGAATACGACTCCAACCAATAGCTAAGATCATACGTTTTAAATACACGATCTGTGTAATTTCACATGGGTTTCCTTTCTCAACAACTAAGATGTGATGACAATTACCGTTGATGTCCCAGATTTTGATAACTCCATCCGTTCCTGCGGTCAAGATTCTAGTTTGTGTGTGGTCGAGACAGACGGTGGTTAGTTCCGCTTCACCATGCGCTTCGCTGATTTGTTTGACCTTTAGAGAAATGAGGACAGAAACTATGGAGAATGTGGGCAAAATTTTCAAGGACGGAACCTTGTACGTATTTTGTGGTCCCAGTCCCTTGTATTGTTCCTACCAAGATGAAGTGACTTAGTAGGTTTTAATAAAATGTTTCCAAATTTGAGTGAAATGTTTAAAAGAATATCAATCATCAAAGTTTTAGTATTATCGAGTGCTTAAAAGTGGTTTTATTTTGGTGATAATTTCTTTTGGCTATGTTATGAGAACCATTGTAAAATTTACTAAAAACTAGGAGATTATCATTATCATTTGACCTGGATTTCGAAATCACCAAAATTAGGCGGTGGCTTCGTAGATTTCCAACAGTGTTAAAAAAGCTTGAGTGGTGAGCCATCGACTCTCGCTAATTCGAGCTCGAATGGGAACTTGAATTTTCTCGAATTACAGAAAGATTCGTATCATATAAAGTATTTTACGAGGTTTTCTTTATGACAGGGACTGAGAATTAAAAAGTCTGTCCAGATATAATTGGCAGTGGAAACAAAAATGCTTGTAACTTTTGATAGTCAAATATAATTATGGAAATTTTTTTTGTTTGAAAAATTTGCGATTTTTAGCGGTTAAATTTGCGATTGTAAAAATTGAGCTTTTTTGCTGCTTATGCTATAACGTTCATTTTTACACCAGTGGTAGTTCAACCTTAGGTTAAGAAGTTTGTTAAGTTTCAAGGCGAACAGAAAAGTCCTTCGGAAGATATGAGACCCGAAATACCCCTTGGTAGCACTTTTCTGTGAAATATCAAATCTCCAACTTATTACTAAAAACGGGGGTAGTGATTATGATAAAACAGTTTTTCAACCAAAAATACATTCAAATATAGCGCTTTTAATTCTCTAAAACAAGCAAAAAAAATTTCCATAATTATATTTGACTATCAAAAGTTAGAGGCATTCTTGTTTCCACTGCTAATTATATCTGGACAGACTTTAGTTAAGGATTCGAATAATGGAAGTTGGAATAAGCGAAAGTGCAATGTATATATAGTCGATTGTTATGGTGATGTTTAAAAAAAAATTAACTATGACGTCATTTGCTCACTTTCTGCATTAATAACTCTTTTTCACTTGATTTTTACCCTATGAGATAAACCTTTTTTCAAATCTACATCAAATTTCCGATCCAACAATGTATAACATGGCCATATTTGTGGAGGTTCAAATTTCACCTTAGTTTGACCGCCCTGATGACGTCACAAAATCTTAAAAAAGACCTGGAAACGAGTGGAAGGAGGTAGATAGGAAATGGCCAGTAAAACTTTTTTGTGAATCTTTAGGTGTTTATAACAAGTTCCAAAATGTTTTAGATTCCTCACACAAAGATTTCTAAAAAAGTGGTTCAGCAACCTGACTAGTATATTTTAACAATAAAAAACAAGAATATTCTAAATACCTTTTGACCAGTATTCAGAAACCAAATAGTGATGCAAGATGATTCGTCCACGCTAATCACGTGACCATATTTCTCATTGTAAATAGCTTCTGTGACAGACGAATCGTGACTAACCACACGATGTTTCACTTCGCGTTTCATTTTCAACACTTGGAAATGGTAATTGAACGTACTGAATAGTGCTGAAGCTTCTTGGTCATAGTGCATGAGAATATTAACGTCAGGACCTTTCCAGGAAAATACAGGAAGATTGCTTTAGAAAGAACTGGAAAGGCAAGGTTACTTACTAGTTTTTCAATGGGATAAACACTTTAATTATATTAAGATTAAGAACAAGAAAAGTCATTCACAGCCCTATATTCCGATCAAAGTTTGGCTTTATTGAATACCCAAATATAAAGTCATTCATCTTCAAAAATAAAAAAAAAACGAATATTTTCAAGCAAACTAGTCCTGGCCCGATTCAAATCATTACCAAACATTTTAAAAATTATACTTTGTTTAAGAAAACCTTCATAACCTTTTAGACAATATTGTAAGAGTTTTTCGTTATTATTTAAATTATTTTCGTAAATATTGAAGCAAACGTTCGACGAATCTGTAGCGGCGATCCCTTGTGCAAATCAAGCGTCTGATTCGATAATGTCAGAAGTTACGTAACTGGCAAAGCAGTAGAATTAGAGAATTTAGATTTCCATAAAAAAAAGTAGAAATTACCTTTTGGAAAGATTCCAGTTAGACGTTGAATGCAAATTTGCAAATTCACATCCCATATTCTCAGAACTTTATCTTTAGATAAACTGACCAGTTGATATTTATTATGAATGAACTGAACAGCGACAATCACTTGCATGTGACCACGGAGTATCCCAATCGGTTTGGAAACAACATATGGATTCCATAAACAAACATGATTATTGATACCAGCTGAGGCGATTAGGTTCATACTTTCTTGATAATCGAAACCATTTATACCAAGTGGGATTTTAAATTCAGTCAATCGAACATCCTTGCGTGATTTACCAAGCCAAGCAAGAACGATTGAATCGTTTGAAGTTGTTGAGCATGTGAGAAAACAATCTAGCAATGGTATAAACATGATTTGGCGTACCCAGGCTGAATGTGCTTTATAATGTAAACAAGAAGCAGATGCAAATCTACCACTTAGTATAGTACCAATGTTAACTTGAAAACACACTTCTTGGCTTTGTTCTGATTTCCACGGTTTATCAAATAATGTAGACGTTGCGGAGTTGAAAAATATAGCATGTATAAAACCACCTGTATCGCCAAACGTTAACAACGCACTATTATTGTTGTTTTTATTGCTCCAATAGTTGATACAGAGAGGTATAAACTTCATACCAGTGATTTTATACTGGCAAACAAACTCATTGTTTAAAGAGATATCATAAATCCAAATTTCACGGCTGGTTGTTGCAAAAGCTATTTTGTTTATGTTTGGCATAAGTGTGGCATCAGTGACCCATAAGTCTTTATTTCGAATTTCTTCAGGGTTTGTATGTATTTGACAGGTGCGTTTCACTTCATGGCGATCGGTAAAAACACTGACTAGACCATCCTTACTAACTGTGCAATAACGAAAGCCGTTATTCGTGTTCTGTAAAATACAACATATGGAATTCTTATGTGAGGTCGGTATACTTCTAATGTCTTGCCATTGTGGAACTTGTGTTGTTTTGATTCGATCTTCACGTTCATAATATTCTAATAACAAATAATTCGAGAATCGATCCCAGTTGATTAAGCCCTCGCGTGAAATATCAACCATATCAAATAATTGGTAGTAATCCACTAAAGTTCCTTTATTTAACGCCTGTGATAACATAACACCAAATTCTGACTTGTTAACCAAATTTTTCCCACTAAAGGAATGAAAAGTGTCTTCTATGGCTTTCAGATCCGTTGAATCCAGTGAAGTGAGGAAAGTTTGAGTGGATACGCTTGATAGAGAATTAGTTGAAGACATATTGATATCAGCCTGTCAGGTCTTCCTTTTCTTCTTCTTTTTTAACTACATTCTCTATAAATTTCTGAGAAAAAAAAGAGAAGTTTAGTCTTTTAGATTTTTAGATTTATAGTACAAGACTGTACCTCTTGAAGTTTAGCCTTGCTTATCAAAAGAATGAATGTGTTGTATAATAATTTCGAAATAAAGCGTTGAAATCTTTCAGATATTGAAAAAATATCTCATTACATTTAATGAGAAATAGAGTATTTCTTTATCAATACTTAAAGTTTCATGCTCTTCACAATCATCAGTTGATTTGAAATATGATAATACACACTTTTTTTTATAAGAATACACTTTATAAGAATGTTCATGATGAAAATGGCCGAAAATTAAGAATAATGCTAAGAATATCACCATCATGGAATTTTGCTACTCAAGCTAAGAATGTCATTTTTAGAGCATTTTCAATTATAAATTGTCAATTACCCCCAAGTAAGGCTCACTCCTTTCACAAAAATGCCATTTTATGCTTGATGAGACGTATGTACTAAATGTTAAATCTAGTCTGAATTAGGATCCTAACCTAAGAATGCTGTAAGAACATTTTAAGATGATTTTCCCAAAAAAGTTAAGAATATCTATAATGAGATGAATTTATACCATTTAAAAAAAAGCGTGTACGAAACAAAATAATCTACAGTTTTTGAAATTCATAATGTCTTCATATAACAAACTTTAAAAGTATTGATAAAGAAATACTCTGTTTCTCATTAATGTAACACGCTCTACCTTAAAAGTATCGAGCACTCTCTATTGTGCAGAGAATCACATGAAGAAGAAAAAATATATCTCTCTAGAAAATTGTCTCTGACAATTGAAAATTCTGTATAGAAATTATTTTATTCCATATACAGAATTACAGGACATTTTATCAAATTATGATAGAAGCTAGACAAAAAGGATAGTAATTCCAAGACATTTAACTAGCCTTAAATAGATACTTAGACTTTAGAGTCGAGAACAGTCTGAAATTTTGATTTCAGTATGTTTGAATGATACTGAGCTATGTGAGATTTGAATAAAATTCCCAAAAAAAAAGTTTATAGGTACAATCAATAGTACAATTGTACAATAGGTACAATCCTATTTATAAAAATTTCGACCAAAACGAAGAAAAGCAAGAGAAGAAAAAAACCACACCAACTCTACAATAATAAAATAAATTCAGAAATGCAATAAAACTTGTGTTATGAAATATTTTTTTCATTTTGAGTGATGGAAAATTGAAATATGTAATATTCTAGCCCCATGTGGTTTAAAGAAATGTGATCTCAAAACGAAGGTGTAATGGTAGGAATCTCGATTTTTTTAAACTTCTCTCTCTTCCACATCAAGCTATCCCATCTAATAGTGCTTATGGTTTTATTACATTAGTAAGGTCATGTTTTTGCCGAGAGCTCCAAAGTTGAAAAAACAAGATCACTTTTTCTAAATTAAAGCTTTAATGTGTCATTCCATTTTTATCTTAGTTTCTTAAATTGAAAAATTGAAAGAGAAAAAGAGAAAGAAAGCCCAGAATGATTTTTTCTATCTTTTTACCCCTTTCTCAAAGAACTCTCGTAATATACATCCTTTTTTTTCATTCTGCTGCAGTTGGCCTTTTACTATTTAAAAAAATATGCTTGACAACAAACTAGTACCCCCGTTAGAAAAAGAGTCATCCCACTGGAATTTCATAAAACAATTTCACACAAAGCCCTGTTGCAGATCAACTTTTTCAAAGAGCCTCAGTAGAACTTTGAAGTCAGTGGAACACCCCACCACTAGAATTAGAAATAAAAATTAAGAAATTGATAAACACTGAGTAAACCATAAAGAGAACAAACAAAAATCTTTCAAGATATTTTGGAAATAGATAGTCTGTCAGAGGAACTGAACACATCAACTATAGTCTCTTTTTTTATCAGTTGGGGAATATGCCTTGATCAGGATCCAGATAAATAAAATATCTGGGTAAACCTTAAGTCCAGGAACTATTAAAAATGGTAACTTCTCAAGTGTCAAGGACAATGTTGGTTGCACTATAAAATGCTATAAAATCTTTGCAAGTAAAGGAGGCAAAATAGAGGTTAGGATTAAATCATCATTCATATGAGACTTTTTTACTGACTGAACTAACCAAACTCTTATTGTGAGTGTTCAATTAAGGTTGAATTAATTTTTTTAATCAAACTTTTTGATCAAAATAAAAACTGCAAACCTTCCCAGGCGGCGTGGCTAAAAAGTAATAGGGTCAAGATCAGAATCTTGAAAACTTATTTCAGAGGAATTTGGTTCGAAACGCAGGAGACAGGACCCAGGAGGCAGGACACAGGACGCAGGTCAGTGCTGACAGGTCAGCTTTAATTGCTGTAAAAGACAAAGAAAATATTTGAAAAACACTTGTAATCGTTAGAAATATCATTCTGAATGTATTTTATAGGTCTAGAACCTTTTTATAGGTCAAAATCTATCCACATGCTTGCCACATGCTTTTGCACTTTGTGCCATGTATAACACGGACCTGTAATACTTGTATTATACATTACACATAAATCACGCATGTATAATAGCAGTTATCTTTTCAATGTTATTGGCATGTTACATATATTATATACAAAATACATGTGTTAAAAATATTTATCTCATCTTTAAACAGCCCCCTAAAATAGCTATTTCACAATCGCTATAGCATATCTCATTATATCTCCTGCATCACCTTGGGTATGATGACAAAAATTGACTAAAATAGCGTCAAAGGTTTGTATTTTATTAATATATCAATATTTTTATTCCCTATCTCGTATTTTTGATGAAAATAACATCACTATTTTCATGTCTCTAAAACAACTCTCTTGGAGCATTTAATGTTTTCAAAATATATAAATCTATATCTACTTGCACCATCAGCATCCTATTGAGCATGAAAAAACATTTTGTTGTAAACTGATGTACACACCTTGTATTTTGTGATAGCGTCATCATTTACATAATTTAAATGTCATTTTGTCAATATTTGGGATTAATGGCTCGTCATTTAAAAATCTTCTAAATAGCGTATTTTGTATAATATATAATTTTCCATTGCGTATAATGTTTTTAGAAACATTTTATGAATTATATGTTACAAGTGTGTTACAATTTTCTGGTCTGTACTGTAGTTTGTATGACCTGCGTCCTGTGTCCTGTCTCCTGCGTTTTGAACCAACCGATTTTCACCCGTACGGATTTACTAGCAAAAAATCTACTTTCACCCATAGCCATTCAAAGAAGTCAGCACCATTCAAAGCGAACAGTTTCTTCATGATTCAATTTGACATTGAAAATGAATGTTTGTTTTTCCTTTTTCACTGATATAGTTCAATTTTTTTAGAATAAGAAGCAATTTTTTTACCAATGTATACCAGACGTTACTAATCGATAAAATCGATTATCGATTAAAATCGATAGTTAATTGATAATTAATCGATTGATTAAAAAAGATAATTGATAGCTAAGGCGGTCATCGAAAAAATGCTCTTTTCGCGTCGCAACGGGTGTTAAAAATGCATGCGGGCGGACGGGCCGTCAAAAACATTTCCGGGTTTTTTTAATCACGACAGTAACTCAGGGGCGGGTGGTAACGCGAGCAAAACATTTTTTCGATGGTCGTCAGAGCAATTGAGAAAAAAGCTATACTTTAAAAGAACAAATTGCCTTTCCCAGATTTTTTTCCGCATCTCCGCACCGAAAAATCAGCGGAAAATTTGATGCGGGCGGGTGACGCGAATAGAACAATTTTTCGATGACCGCCTAATCAATACTCACAATTTTTTAGCACTCAATTGAATTATCACCATAGATTTTTAATCAATAATATCGATTACAGTGTTAATGGTTGATAATATCGATTAACATTGATATAATAGATACCTCAACTCTATCGATTTTTAATCGATTATATATAATTGATATATATAATCGATTTTTAATCGTTTATATATATTGATATAATCGATATCTTATATCTGATCGATATAATCGATATAGTCAACTCAGGTAATCGTTACGCACTCCTAATTCTTACGCACTTTTTGAATCACCAATATTTCATGATATACTTGGTTTCTAACCTTGAAGTAAAATTATTATGAAAGCCAAAACATTTCCCTACCTTTTGTACCAATAATTTGTTTCTGTTTTGACTTCCCGCTCGCCAAAATTTGCTTCAAAGAAAATGCGCTGTGGTGATACCATTTTGATATTTTAGAAGGATGAAGGAAGTTTTGAACTGAGGAGATCTGGGTACAAGATAGCGCGCAAATGGTTGTTGCTAAGAAGCAGCCTATTCAAGTACGTTTTATCCAAACAAATGTTTTTTCTTGAATATTCCGTGATAAATAACAAGAGCAGCGGATCAATTAGGTGCGTAAAATTTACCAGGGTAGCCCAATCATTACGCACGTTTTCAAGTTACCATTCAAGCTTTAAAGTCGCCAATACATTGTTTCAAGTAATATCTTTTCAACACAGTTTAATAGCCAATTGGTTTTCTTAACAGTTTTCCGATCCACGGAATCGATAGAGGGAAAAATGCGGAATAATTGCAGATTTGGCACCTAGTCATTACGCATTAGCTATCTAAAAAGAGCTCAACTAGCCTTTAATCGCAAGAATTAGCCACGAAATCAATCTTTCTCTGAAAAGTGCGTAACGATTACCTGAGTTGACTATACTCACAATTTTTTAGGCGCCGATTATTTATTAATTTTCGGTTTTAATCGATATTTTATCAATCGATTATTATATATAATTAATTAATTACTGTATCATGCATATTTTAAAAATTATGCATGGCTGTATCATTGTTTTTATTCTGGAGTACATAATTATTCAACATGGCTGCCTCTTTAAAAAAAGGTCTATTATCGATTACGATTAGCTATCGGCTTTAATCGATAAATGATTTTATCGATTAGTAACGTCTGGTGTATAGCAAAAGAAATTCTTATGCAATGATATTAAATTGATTCTTGTAAAACTGTCAGAAATCGAGTAAAATCAAGATCAAGTTATAATTTTCTCGAGCTTTACCTATAATATGGTGCCCTCCATGATGCAGTTATATCAGTAGAATATCGCTAGGAAATTCTCAGCAAGAAGATATAGGTTCCTTTTCGTATAAGTGAGATGTACCCAAAATATGTAAGCCGTTAAAGTATGTGCATAATCAGGTGTCACAACACGTAGTTATGTAGATTTTTTAAAACACGCAATCAACAACAAAAGAAACCTATTAATTCAACTTATAAGGGCAAGAGACCTGATGGCAAGCCGTTTTTCCATTCCATTGTTTTCAAGAAACTGTTTTCCATCTCTTTACATTCCTTTGCTTTACACGTATAATACAGTATCTAATTTCTTGCTCCGTTTTACTTGCATCCACCACTGAAGTGAAGTCAGTCAGGCACACCCTGGCAAATGAACGGGGTGAGCATTTGCATGGGGTATTTGTCACCCAGTGTAAATGAGATAGGACGTCTCAGGCTAAAAGCGTGAAAATGAATTAAAAATGAACTTCAAACTGAAAATGGAAAAAAAAGAACGAAAACTGGGAACTTTATTTTTTCGTTAAAAGTTTCTTCAATCTTCGAAGACAAAATTGACCCATGGAAAAAAAATTTCATCTATGCAGTTCTTTGAAATGAAGCAAAATATTTCCAACCCGGTTCAATTGTGTGGGGTATTCAGTTCAGTGCTATTACATCACTTTTGTTTTCAACCCCTTGCATTTGCCACCCATCGCAAGTGAAAAATACCCCGTTCATTTGCCAGGATGTGCCTGACTGGAAGTGTGTGGGGTAATATTAAAGAAGGCTTAATTAAGTGGGTACCTAGTAAAAAGCAATTAAATTAAGATTTTGCTCTACTCTACTGTAATGACATTTAGAGCAATGAAGCGAGTCACGGCCATCCCTGGCAAAAAAGTAACCTGTTCACTTGATCTTTATTTTTGATTCCCACGAGATAGGAATTCTTGGAATAAGACAAGAAAACCCAGTCCACAACACAACACAGCACAGCAATCACTCAGTCACTGGTCACTGATGATAAAAAAGCACAGTTTCTGATCTTTTTTATGACCGCAGAGAAAAATGTTTTCTTTTTGCTCACTTACACAGACTATTTAGACATTTGTTTGGATGAGATCGAAAAACCATCGAGTCAAAACGTGTCTACCGGACTACAGTCACCAAAACAATCTTTAAAAGCGTGGAAAAATATCATTATTCCGGGATATGTCCGCAGTTTGAAGACTTCCGGAATTAGCCGGCGACGATGACATTCTTGATATGACACATTGGACGTTGTTTCGGCTGGAAATCTCGTACACGACAGCTGGGCGTAGCAAGCAGAGCCTGTTTTCAATCTTATTACAGATAGAAGGTCCGTCTTTCCCGATTTTTTTCGAACTTCACTAGTAGTAGTACAGTCAGTTAACACCACTTGATGCAGAAAAGGAACAAGTACACTTGCGGGGAGTGTGCGATTAAAAGACATTTCGAAACGACAGTTTTGAAGAAATCAGGAAAAGCCTGAAAGAAAGAAATCTTAACACCTTTTGCAGTAAAACCTCTAATTAACGGACACTCTAAAAGGCAGACACCTCTGATTAGCGGACAATTTCATTTTCCCCGGCCGTTTCCTAGTCAAATCCTCATAAAAAAGTTTCTAAAAGGCGGACACTCAATTAGCGGACCCTCTGATTAGCGGACAAACTTTTTCGCACGAAATGGCCAAAACCCCTATTTTAGCTCTCCAATTAGCGGACATTGAATATCAAACGGGTCACAGACGTCCAAAATCGAAAAACAATTTTTTAGATATTTTTATCTCAAGCACTTATTAGTCTTATTATTCAAATTATTTCTACAAATTTCCAGTTTTCTATTGACGCTTTCAACGAATTTAGGTCATTAGGTGGGTCAAAAAAAATCATAAATCACTGGTACTTCACAAGTCCGTACCCACCACCCCGATTTAACCTCTTGCCAGTCACTCGAGCTCTGATTCCAGTGTTTGGTACTTTCAAGAAAAGGGTACACAGTTTAGAAATATTCTCAGGGAGATGGCCACAATACGGTCCTTTCCCATCGAGTCTGTTTGAATGATCGCCACAGCAATTTTGTCAATTATGTTATCTGGTTCATGTTTGCGAAGTAGTGATTCTCCAATTAAAGGAGTCCAAATCGTCATGTAAGAATGGTACCGACCCTCTTGCAAAAGACTCGTATTGATAACGATTGTGTTATATTTCTAGATTTTCTTTTATTTGTTAAAAACTAAATTGTTGCGTTTTAATAACCTTTCTCTTGTTCTCCTATGGCCTAGTGTCTGCAGATAAGTACTTTAGACCCAAATTTTGTATTTTCGACACCCTGGGATGGCCTAAATTTAAAATTGGAGCTCCGAGATCAAAAGTTTCCAAAAGGCGGACACTTCTAATTAGCGGACACTAACCCCCCTTTCCCCGATGGTGTCCGCTAATTAGAGGTTCCACTGTACACACAGTGATAAGCTTTATCAACTTCCATAGTTCTGTCGGGTTCTCACTTCCGAGCAAAAAAAGTGTCGACGTTCGTTCTTCCCCAAAATCTTCCCCACAACCTTGTGCCCGTGTATCCCAGGCTTTATTTACACTACTGATGGACGCCAGAGAATTATCTAGCGCCAGATAGTTAAAGCATAAAAAAGCTGATAATGCGCAGGGAACGAGGTTGTCTTTCCCAAACAAAAAGTTAAGTTGTCTAAAAAGAGGTTTCCGGTAGTTTTAGTGATTCCACGGGGATTCCACAATAAATTTATTATCCCTGGGAGCCTGCAACTAACAACTCTACGAACTCATCGGCGGGGCACGGCGGGTTTGTATGTATAAAATAAAAAATAAACATATTTCGGCAAAGAACTGATCTATTGGAAAAATTTCTAAATTGATGAATCAAAAGTTATGACTATTTTCTCAAGAAAAATAGGGATGAAAAATTAGTGAAAAAGCTAGCTACTATTTTCAAGATTTTGAGACAATGAAGCTTTTACAAAAATGAAGTAAAGATACACCATCTACCGCAAAAAATTTTTTAAATAAAAGCCATCATGGTTTTTCTTCTTCGCCGAAAATAAGGTCCTCGATACGTACTTTTTCGAGGTTCACTCGCCAATAGTAAGAAATTCATTATGGTCCTTTAAATCCAAAAAAATAAAACTGCTTCACCCGTACCACGTGAATGTTTCTTTCAATTTAAATTGTCTCCCTTTTGTGGTAAGTATTGAAAATTTTTTCCACATAACAAACAAAATATCAGTGATGCGTAGTGTAATGCATAAATTATCTACGAGTAACATTTTACCAGTATAATACCTTATCGGCCAAAACTTAGTCGGCCCTAAGTGACTAAATTTTGGCTTTGTGACTAAAATTAGGGCCGACTAAGAATTTGGGCCGACTAAAATTTGGGCCGACTAAAAATTTAGAAATGGCCAAAACTTAGTTATAAGTCGGCCCTTAGTGACTAAATTTTGACGAGGTGACTAAAATTGGGGTAGACTAATAATCGAATAAAATTAAGGCCGAATAAAATTAAGGCCGACTAAGTTTTGGCCGATAAGGTAAATAAGCACTGCAATGTTGCGTCTTCATTATCTATCAATAAAAATTCGTTAAACCATCACCCACTTTTATCCCATCCATTTTTTTATTTATTGAGTTGCAGGGACGACGATCGTTGGTATATGAGAATGGTGAACAACATAATCACTGACGCTGCCTAGCAACGTGCGTCGAATAGCACCCAGTCCTCTCTGTCCAATAATAATGGTAGACGCGTTGTTATCTTTGGCTACTTTACAAATTGTGTTACCAACAGAATCTTCAGCTGTGATGCAATAGATTTCTGGATTAACCTGAATGATGATAACATTTTAGCAATTAATAGGAAAAACAGGTTGTTGAAAAATTGTTTATTCAAAATTCATTATGGTTAGATGTTAGGACATTTTAGTGTGAAGACTAAAATGTAACTTTTAGCCTAAAAATGTTCTTAGAATGTTCTTGTTCTATTTTGTGAGTATTTTTTGTGCAATTTCCTAATGAATCGGGTTTTTACGAGTGCACAAACTCTTCTAAAATGTTCTTTACTTGTTGGCCATCGAGATCTTATGTTCTATTCGTGATATGCACCACTGGAGAGTCTTCTGAGGACTATTAAGATTTTCCACCCAATACGTCACTTAAAACAATAGAAAAAGTGACGTATTGGGTGGAACAAAAACATAAAAGTTACATAATTTGGGGAAGTCATTGCAGTGGTGCATATCATGAATATTCTCGATATGCGTAAGTCAAGATGACATCATATTTTCAACGGAAGCACCCGAAAAAAGCCGAATTTTGACCTCCGTGTTTCTATTTTTAGTAACAGAGGGGTCAAATCCCGGATTTTTTCGGGTGTTTCCGCTAGAAAAATGACTTACGCATATCAAGAATAGTTCATTTTGAATGAGCCCTGTGAGATGATAAAAGTGATTCCAAAGCTTGTTATGACTTTTCCCTACAATTGGTAAAACATGTATGTAAGGACAATGCAAACAAGCACACAGAAATCTTCAAAAAGTGCAGCGATGTTATGAACAACTTAGTACCTTGGCAATATCTAAGCAACGTTGTTTAAATGTTTCACAAATTTCTTTGCTTTTGTTGACACTATCATTCAAAAGTTGTGGATAAGCTGCCTCTGAAAGCATCAATCCATCCTCTAAAATGAAATGTGAAAAAGTGATTAATAAAATATCATTATCTCATCGATATCAGCAGAGTAAGTAGCCTGAAAATTATTTCTTATTGTGATGCTTCTGCTATTCACAGCTTGATCTACCTTGATGATTGTAAACCCAGGGTCAGAAAGTTTTTAGCTTCACAACAATAACACACGACATGCACTAACTTTCTTCTTTTAGGAAGACCAGGCGGTTAACCGAAAAATATCAATAATTTAAAAAGGTTTACTACAGCCTGAATACTCAGGCTATTCTGTAAGATGAAAGTAATCGTGCGAAAGTGGAGCTTTAACTAGACTATTTTATAGTCTAAGACGAATCACTATCTAAAAATAAAAGGCCAAAGCCGAAGAAAATTCCCAAACGGGTTTTTTGCCGAAAAGAGTTAACAGTCGTTAGAGTTGCCAGTCGTTTCTTCGAAACTCTCCTGCCGATTTTTTCCGTATACCGCCATAACGCCATATTTTCCTGCCTTTACTATCACTGTAACGGGCGATAACATCGTCTATTTTCAACATTCATTCTTTGTAGTCACCATAAAAGGAGAATAAGAAATATCTAAAATTAGGAAGTTTAGATCTTTTCAAAGCCAAACACCAAACCTACCATATAAACCCATAGGAACATATGGAATCTCGTGTATGGTGCAAATTCCTATACGATCTCCTTCACGATGGTAATGTGAAGAGTACCCTGTGAAAATAAAGAGAATTGAATTACAATAAGAGCAAAGAACAGATAAGCAACTATTGAGAATAAGCCGTCCAAATGTTTTTTTTCGGCGTAAAGCTCTGTTTAGACTTAAATCGGCTATTGCAAAGTGTCAAAATATTGAATTTACTGAAAAAAAGCTTCCTCGTCAAAATAAGTTCCTTCTAAAATTAATTTCAATAATGTTTAAGATAATAATTAGAATTAGGATACTCACATTCAAAAGCCCTATCACTGTGCGAGCTACCATCGACACATAACAGGTTTAAATTGCCTTTTGATGCCATGTTTTCGTTCAAATTTGTTTTTAGTTGATTATTTATTTCTAATTGTATTTCTCTTTTTATTCTTTTTCCTGAGAAACAAAAAATTCACCTGAGAAAAAATTCACCGATTTAGTATAGTAACATCAAAAAACATCCATAGAAAATTATAGGCTAAGGCATTAAAAACGCTGTCAACTTGTTTTGAATAATATTTTTATATGCATTATTGTGATAAATTGTATTTACAGTATAAAATGTTGTTTATGGTTTACATATTAAATTAAAAATAATGTAGATCACAGTGCCGTAGGAAGCGTTTTCGTATTGGGGGGGGGGGGAAGTTTAGTGAGATCGCGAGGACCAACCATGGTTTGGCTTGAGGGGGTAAATTTTGAAAATTTGAGCTCTAGATTGCTTGAGAATGCACTCAAAACAAAATGCTGTTGTTTAAAAGACAATTAAGACGAAAAAAGAAAAACTTTGCATTTTGCAAAATAACCATCATAGCCCCCCTTGCCCCCCAGTTGCTACGACACTGGATCATAAAGAAGGAATAAATGTTTCATACTACAAAGATGTCACAGTCCTTAAGTAGTCTATTATTCTATGATTAATAAAACCCCTCGAAATCTTTTCCTGCCGAGCCTTCCCATGGATGTTCATTGGTTGGGAGGAATAACTGCCACAGGGATATGTGCATGATGTAACACATAGTCACTGGTACTCCCCAAGAACGTTCTTCGAATGACACCTAAACCACGTTGACCCATAATGATGGTTGTAGCATTACTTTCTTTGGCAATCTCACATATTGTGTGACCAACTGAATCTATCATACTGCGACAATAGATCTTTGCTGTGATCTAAACAAAAGTACTGAATGTAAATATGACTAAAACATATATATGTGAAGAAATAAGAATTTCTGTCCTTAACTATATTCACTCAGGAGATTTGGGTGGCAGAGCAGCATATGCATTTCGTCTTTATTAGGACTCGTCAGCACTGCATACTGCATATAGAAACGCCTAAAGTCAAAAGGATAATATAGCAAGCTCGAAAGATTTATGTATGGTCACTACTGCGGAAAGGAGATAGAACGTCAATCCGTGTCAGCATATTTAATATGGATTGCGTGGATTTATAATACCTTATCGGGGAAAACTTTGTCGGGGAAAATTTTCATCGGGGAAAAATATTCGTCACTTGCTGGTAGTTGGTAAACGCATTAAGGCCGGGAAAAATTTTCGTCGGGGAAAAAATATTCGTCACTTGGCCAAAATTTCGTCACTTTTCCCCGACCAAGTTTTTCCCGATAAGGTAAACGAGTGCATTTGAATTTTGATTAATTTACCACCTACAAGTTCATCTCACCTCTTTCTCCGCGAGGAACTTTTTGTATTGTTCAACAATCTTCTTGCTAGCTTGAATACTTTCTTTAATTTGCTCTTGATACAAATCGGTAGCGAGTAAACCACCAGCTATAAAGGAGGATTCTGCATTATACGGTTTGTAATCGAACATTTCTAGTAGGGGAAAAGAATGAAAATCAGACTAAACTATGCTGACTTTGCTCAGTAAATGAGTTTTCGTTAGTAAATTTTCATTAAATCGAACAAAAATATCCTTGGGTTTTAGAGTAATCCCTCCTATTCGTTTGAATTTTCATCCAATATTATATGCACGATGTCAACTAAATACTAGCCTCCGTAGAATCATTGCAAGGAAGGTTTAGCTTTCATTATGGGAAAAAATGGATATTCAATTCACTAAAATGTATTACAGTGACAAATTATATCAATTAATAATGGATCTACAGTAACTTAAAGGTTTTGTTTTGAAATAAGAAAGATATCGTTTGCTTACTTAACAAATTTAATTCACTAGCTTTTTCACATTGGATTGACACAGATGCGAGGCAAGATTGGTCAGAAAAAGGAAAATAAAAACTTTTTTTGCTTATATCAGCATAATATAACAATAGCAAGACACTGTCCTGATATGAAATATGTGTCTGATATAAAACGGAAACACTCAAATCACAAAACACAAATCTCATATATAGACAAAGTTATACCATATAAACCAAATGAAGGCAGCTCTGGTAAACAATGAACATGAACTAAACCGACGTCATCTCCTTCACGGTGAAGTGTTGACAAATACCCTGAATCAGTAAAGAGATATAATAATTTCACATACAAGAGGTACCTGTGAGTATCGTGCCTATTAACCAGCGGCGGATCTGAGGGGGTTCAAATGGTTCAGCTGAACCACCCCAACCCTTTTAGTAAATAAAAAACAAAGACCTAACAAAGCAGAACAAAGACCCTTTCTTCAAGTGAAATCTAGTTTTCTGATCGGAACTGATTTTTCTTTTTGGTCATATCTCGATATTATTTTACCAGGGGTTGTATGCATGTGGCGTGCGTTTCCGTGGTGCGCGCGACAAACTTAGCTTTTTCCGCGCTAAAAAATCTTTAGGTTATGTGTGTACGGCGTAGCTAGCTTTCCCGCGCTGTAAAAAATCTTTGTTATGACTTTTTTTTTTGCGGGATTAATATCTAGCTGTGTTCTGTGCTAGGAAAATCTTTGATTTTGAACCTGGTTCAGAAAATGCATCCAGTGAAATGGCAAATTTGAGGTGGTTCAAGAAAATTTCTCGAAAATACGAGACCGACCGTTTTGAGCGTAAAAGATTTTCCTACAAAAATAACTTTCAGTCGCATGTCGTCGCCGGCAAAATATTGAAATGATTTGAAGGGTAGCCATTCGTACGGCAAACGACCTCACTTCTTTGCAAGCGTTCAATGCAGTGTTTTAAAGAAAGGAATTGAAGTCCTGAAAAGTGGTAATAATAATCAGGCAATTACTTATCTTTTTGAGGACAGTTTTGGTTCAATTTAATCAGTAAATTTGAGAATCACACAACAATATCAATCAATGTATGATGATTTTGACAAAGACTCTGTGTGATGGAATTTTCATCTGCTTTTGTTTGATGTGGTGAAGAGTACAGTGATAAAAGAAAAAGACTTTCATTCTGAGGAAACATTTTTGTTTTGGTTTATCTTTAGAGGAAAAGCATTCATACCAACAAAAACAAAACTTAAATCAATTTTGCTTGATAAATGAAGTTTGGAATTTATTTATGGGAAAGGACTTATTTGTGAATATTTGGTGGAAGTTTATTGTGTCTTGAATATAATCACGAATTTACACGTTTGGCTCTTCTCCCATCACCGGGCATCGGGAATATCACGGGGAAAAATCTACCTAGCTACATATGGATCACAAGATTTGCGATTGGCTACGTTTCGAGAGGTTCTTCTCCCATCATTGGACATTGATGAATTTCACATTGCTACGTTTCGAGAGATTCTTCTCCCATCATTGGACATTGATGAATTTCACATGGAAAAAAAGCTAGCTAGCTTTATTCTTGAAAACTATTATAGAAAAACAAAACAAAATTTGTTTTATAACTGAGACTGTAAGAAAGGTTAGGGAACAACATTTTAGCAATTTGATTGAATTTGGTTGAAGAATGAAATTTCTGGAAAGGTGAACCTTCATGCATGCTTCAAGATAATGTGATGCGAGGAAATATTTTTGGTTTCGTCATGTCATAAGAAGAGAGTTCATACCACTTTATACTTGCAAAACAAAACTAAGATTACTTTTACGTGATCATATGAAAATGTGGTGTACTTTATACAAAAAGAGACATCGGTGACCTCTGAAAAAATTACCCTCTTGTGCTTAATTGTAGGTGGACATTTTGCAATTTTTTGGAAAAAAATCACCCAATTAGCATTTTGTAATGACCTCCAATTTATGAAATTTTCCTGATAAAGTGCCAAACCTTCATTTTCCTTGGGTTTTTTGGGAAAATCACCCCAAAATCAGTTAATAATGACCCCCCATTTTATGAATTTTCTCTGAGAGTACTGCCCCTGCATCTTCAACCCCCTACAAGTAAGCATAAAAGAGTACGGTTGAATGCAGAATTTATGAAATGATATATATAACAACAATCTCTACCAAAAGAATTTTAAACAACACTCCATATCATCATTGCGAAAGTTGAAAAAGTGCTTTCCTACAGATTGTTGATGATTACTGTTAGTACCTTTAATAATGCTTAAAAACATCAAACTTTTTACTTTGAATGTAAAAAGTACTTTTTTATGAGATTATTCATCTAATTTGAGAGCTAGAATTTCTTGAGTCTATTTGCACATAAAACACATTATATCAGTACTCATGGTGTACTCCACTTTTTGGCAATCTTGTTTTATTTTGCCATCTTAAGAATATTGTATTCCCTTGTATGTATTATATAAATAATCTCCTTTATTTTTTAACTTGATCACTGTTTTCAAAATATTATCCATTTCTGGTTTTATAATGTAAACATACTCAACATGAAAAGTTTTTGCTTGATTGTCAGCCAATTAATTCGCTACAAAGAAATTCCATAAAAAAATGGTTATAAGAATAAATTATCGAACTTTTTTACTATGTTTTAATATTCACGAAATGAAAC
>NW_027104602.1:44478-101160 GCF_902728285.1 Clytia hemisphaerica
AAACAAAACTTGATATCATGATTGCTGGACTAGATTCTGGATACAGGAACTACTTACAAATGAAGCAACCAGAGACGTACCGTGAGGCAACCCATGCACTTTTGCTGAAAGAGGCTGTTGATCCACCAATGGAGTATTTAATTGAAGATTTAATGAACCAAATAAAGCATATTAAAACCGATAAAGAACAGGGCGATTGTGAACAATCGGTTGTTTGTTTCATATGCAAAGAGGAAGGACACATTTCCAGATATTGCCCCATTAAATATGATTAACTGTGAGAAAGAAACTATTGAACTAAATTGATTGACAAAAAAAGACCATATATTCTAAGAAAAGTATTTTACCGTAATTGAATCTTATTTACTTTGTCACTAATATATATATTAAGACATTATATTTAACATATTATTTAGCATAAAACGAAGACAAAAGGAATGAACATTAATTTGGCATTGATTGACATCCACTATAATTAACTTTGAAATTGATGCAACATGTATTGGCCTTTAGAAAAATTGACAATTAAACTCGATATTTTATGATGATGGAACCAAGATGATTCGAAATTAACAAGGGGGATAACGCTTTGATACTGCCTTGTAATTTCACAAGTTGAACCGAACATATCGACATAAATAAAGAGCATATAAACCAACGTTCCAGTGATGAGGACATCACTATTATTTACCACCCGGATGTCGTGTAAAAGGACTGATTTGACTTAAAGAATGCTTGAATTCTTAAGCTGATACTGAAAAAGATGATTACCTAATTTCTATTGAAAAGTACCTTATCTAATTATCACCAATCAATACCTAATCATCATTGATCAAGAAAACAAACTGATCACATTTCTATTGCAAAGTACCTTAAAGAAGGAGGGACAACAACAGATTGTTTTAATTCTAAAACAAACTCATCATCATTAATATGAAGAAATAACATTTCGTCACCCACTCAACGAAATCACCTGCGAACTCCTGAGAGCCAAAAATTCTATCACAACCGCACCCTATTTTGAGAATATCAACCAATCAGATTCAAGCAGTTAAATCCCATTGTTGTTACAAACCAATCCGATCCAAACACACCCCTAGCACGAACAATAACTATTATCTACACTTATTGTAATATTAATTAACAGAACTTATAAATAAGCTAAAATGTATTTAAACTGAGGTTTTTTGTAATTGTAATACAGTAGTAGTTTAGTTTTACCCATCTTAGGATGGACATAGAACTGTAAATTAGAAGAGATATAAGAATGTAAGATATGATTATGACAATGGATGTAAATTAAGGAATAATATTAAGAAGATATTAAATTGGGAGGAAAAGATTTCTTCTTTCTTTATCTTAAGGTAAGCTTGATCTCTAAGAAGGAAGCTCTATAAGTCAAACTTTATGAACAGATCTATTTTCTAGTTTTCTTATTTGCATATTTCGAACACATTTCCAAAAAGCACCATAGAACTACGTGTATCCAACCAGGGGATATACGACACGACCCACAGACAACTCGGAACAAGTTTGTTAAAAAATCCCGTCCAACCAGATTCCATGATCATGAATTTGTTCCAAACTTTGCTGATGATGGTTTTCGTGGGGCTCAGACGAAATCTTTCTACTATAGATCGATCCCAACATGGAATGCACTACCGCGATTTGTCATCGAGTCGACCTCAATCAAATTGTTTAAAGAAAGCCTAAACAAAGCGTGGGAAAAACACCAACTAAGATACTTGACATATTAATATTGTAATTAGAAATCGGTTCGTAGAGGTCCACCTCGGGCCTGTGAGCTTGTATACATCATAATAATAAAAAAAAAAAAAAAAGATTGAAAAGAAGAAACTAGATGTGCGCAATTGCAGTTAGGGAATTTCCCAATGTATATATGAATATCACCACAAACGATTATTACACGTTCAGCCTCTGGCTGTTCAAGCCGGGACAAAAAATCGGCCTACCGCCCTCCTTTCAACGCATGGGACCATTCAAAAAGTACGTACGCTCGAGAGGGGGGGTACTCCCAAAAGCGTAGGAGGGGGGGGGTCCTTGAGGAGAAGTACGTACGCAGACGTACGCTCGTAATTTTTCCTAAACTGGTTTTTTTGAGAGAAAAACGCAATATTTTCACATCAAAGAATGGTTTTTGCGATTGTTATTTTCATTTCTCCTGTGGTATTTTTGTTCATCTTATAGATTCTTTTAATTTCTTGAGACTTTGTTATAAATACGATTGGATACCTACATATTCTACTGTTACAAGAGTTACAAGTTTCGACTTTGGTTAGGGGGGTGTACTAAAAAGCGTACGTACGCTGAAGGGGGGGGGGTACACATAAAGCGTACAAGGGGGAGGGAGCGTCAAAAATTTGCCTTTTTCGAGCGTACGTACTTTTTGAATGGTCCCCCGCTGAGGCCTATGTTTGGAGTTTATAGGTAATGGGAACTGCAGACGCGCAGGCGCTCATCAACATCCCCCATGTTGAATGGAAAAAAGGTGACACCGCCCAAACAGGGCGGGTGCAAAATCTACGCCCAAAACGTTTGTTCCGAAAATTTTTTTTTGAAAAGAGATTTTTGAACCCCCTCAGAAAAATCCCAGATCCGCCTCTGTTAACAATTTAAGTGTTTCTGTTAAGACACTTTTGCCAAGTGGAGAGAATGCTATTGAGTGGTAAATTCACTTTTAAAATGATACTAATCAATGTTAATGCTACAATCAAGGTCATAATATTTGAGAAAAAAAGGGAAATTCACCGGGAAGTTTTGAAACCACAATCGATTTGTAAGTGCTCTAAAGTAGGTTCGAAGGGTAGAGTTTTAACTCTGAGCTTTAACGCTAGACTTAACACCTGGAAACTTAGGATCTGAGGATCCAAAACCAATAGGGCTCAGAATATAGCCTGGAAGTCTGCCAATCCCTCCCAAATTGAAATATTCGATTAAATTAAAGAGATAGCCCAAAATCGACCTTCTCGCCGGAACTTTAAATCTTGAAAAACGTTAAAATAACCAGAATTCTCAATATATTCCAGCCATGTCACTCCAAAAATTCAAATTTTCATTTTCCACTTCAAACAAAGGAATTTGAAAATTTAGTACTTACAGTCCATGGCTCTTTTACTGTGATCACAAGCATCTACACAGATCAGGTTCAATGTGACTTTTTCAATGTTCTCAGCCATCTTTGTATCATATATTTATTATTTTCTCTTTTTGTTTTAAACTCTGTCAAAATAAAAAAAAACATAGAATGACATTTGAATACTTTTTGGAAGGTGACATTTTCAGGCAATAATTCCAAGACGAAGAGAAAAATTTTCTATTTCATTTACATAAAAATTACAGTACAAGTTATTACTACAAAAATATTGTAATAATAATAAAAAAAATTATATATAACTCAAAATTACTTAATGGTTGTCGTATATGTTTGAAATAATATATCTACTGACTAAGGATGAATGAATGACAAGAAGTGACGAGCTGCTGACACTATCTCCAAAAAGACACCTCCACACAACAAGCTTTTCAAAGAATATTCGGCTGGGGTTGTGATTCATAAAAATTTTAACAACTATTTTGGAGGTACGATCAAAACAGGAATATGTGCATGATGTATGACGTAGTCACTCACACTTCCTAAAAATGTTCTACGAATAGCACCCAGGCCTCTTTGACCGAGCACCATCATCTTGGCTTTGTTTTGTTTTGCAATATCACAAATTGTATGTCCAATTGAATCATTTAAAGACTGAACGAAATATTTTGGTGATACCTAAAAAGAAAAATCGCAAATTTCAGAATACTACGAACCGGAATGAATAAGAAATTTTCGAGTCTCAGAATCTATGATAGCGATGCGAGTAGATTAATTTTCAAATTTGGAAAATCTCTCGAATTCCATACTTGCTAGTTATAACGGTTTTAACTAATTTTCACTGAACTTATCTTTTGGTTATAACGCAAAACATAAAATTTGGTATCTGTATAAATTAAAAATCAAACTTTAATAATATAAATACCCCTTTAGATAAACAGTATGCTTTGTATTCTTCGACAATCTTTTTACTGTCCTCGATACCCGCCTGCAATGTTTCTTGGTACATGTTTATAGGAGCCATTCCACCTGCTGAAAAATAAACAAATGCTCAGTGCTGGTTCACTTACTGAGTAAAATAAGACACCCCTGTGTCAGAGACCCCCCCACTAGAAAATTTGGCAAAGATTTCGTCCCCGGCGGGAAAAATACCCTGGAATTTCATCCCCACTGGGAAATTCACTTTGATTTCATCCCCATTCGGATATCAATGTTTAAAAATTGCACTCCAAAACCATCCCGCCACTGGGTTTTTTAACCTTGGAACAATAGAATTTTCACCCCTATTGGGATATCATTAGAAACTTTTATCCCCTGTGGGAAAAGGTTCCACCGGGGGCTGTGAGACATGGGTGTGTTGTAAAGTGCTCACAATATATTGAAAAAGATGTCCGCGATATATTACTAGCTTGATTTACAATATTCGAACAATATTAGGGGATCGTTTACAGATAGAAGATTCTTTTTTACAATAGACCACCTGTTGCTTAAACGTTATTGTCGAATATTGTTCGTCAATATATTGCACACAGTAGCGTAGACAGGAGGGGCGCAAAATTTGTGCAGGAGAGCAGATTTTTATGACTCTGTAATTATCTATTCATAATATAAAAAGATAATTACCGTGTCAAAAATTTTGCGCCCCCTTGGCTACGTTACTGGCACAGTATGGAGAATGTTTCATATGAATTGTCTCTTTTCAATTTATACAACTAGGACTGTATCATAGGCGTAGCGAGATACCCTGCAAAATTTATGGATGAGAGCGGTTTTTACGACACTGTAATTATTGTCTTTGTTTTATCAAAAAAATCATGAATATGTCATAAACGTCTGCACTCCCTCATAAATTTTGCAGGGTATCTCGCTACGCCTATGTGTTGATTTTTGTATGTACCTATAATTGCCTCTCTCTGATTCGATCTTCAAGGAATTAAAACTTTGCATCAAATTATAGAAAGCATTTTACAATACTTTCAAGCCGAAGGGAAACAATGCCTTAATTCGAATTAAAGAACAATTTGAATCGTAGAAGTTCGAATTAGGGAGAGTGGATTGTATATAATTAAGGAAATGAAATTTCATACCATAAATACCGAAAGCTGGGAGATCAGGAGGCACAAAAACATGAACCAAACCAACCTGGTCACCATCACGATGCTGATTGTCAAAATACCCTGAAAATTAAAGTTTTTGTTTTAAGGGCTGCAACAATATATTGTCGGTCAGTATATTGAGAATATATTGATGAATGTCGGCAATATATTGAAAAGGTGTCCGCAATATATTGTCAGCTCGATTTGCCATATTTCAACAATATAGGGGGATTGTTTACAGAAAGAAAATTCCTTTTTATAATAATGTTAGGCACTTTTTAGCACAAGTTCGCCTAAGAAATTATTTTTTTGAAAATCGGGCTCCATCAGAAATGAAATATTACCATTTTATATCACAATGCAAAAAATACAAAATAATCTCGAGTAATGCTTATTTTCCCTAAATATGACAAAAGGGAATTTCCCCAAAAGAAAATCCGATTTTTACAGCCAAAATAAACTTTTGAAAAAACTGCTTGAGCCACTTTTTAGAGAACCTTGCCTTCTATATGAAAAAATATGAAACCAATCGCGAGAAATGCTATTTTTCCCTAAAATGACGTAAGGGAATTTTCCCGAATGAAAATCCGATTTTTGCGGCCAATAAAAATTTTCCGAAAAAAACTGCGTTAGCCACTTTTTAGAGAACCTTGCCCTCCATCTTTATGCATAAAAGCCAATCCCAAGAAAACCTGGTAATGAACGAACAAACGAACGTGGCTTAAATTAAAGGGTCTCCAAGGTAGGTCCAAAAAAGGATCAAACGAACGAACGAACGAACAAACGAACGTGGTTAAAATTAAAGGGTCTCCAAGGTAGGCCCAAAAAAGGATCAAACGAACGAACAAACGAACGAACGAACGAACATTGGTTAAGTTAAAGGGTCTCCAAGGTAGGTCCAAAAAAGGATCAAACGAACGAACGAACGAACGAACGTGGTTAAAATTAAAGGGTCTCCAACGTAGGCCCAAAAAAGGATCAAACGAACGGACAAACGAACGAACGAACGAACATTGGTTAGATTAAAGGGTCTCCAAGGTAGGTCGAAAAAAGGATCAAACAAGTAGCTTACATTCAAGAGCACGTTTGCTGTGTTTACTAGAATCGATGCAAACCAAATTCAATGTTTGTGATTCAAAAGTGACTGATCCATCTTCGGTTGTTGTTGCCATATTGTATTATTATTATCGTTTATTTTGTATTGCTTTCTTTAAAATTTCTAATTTATTTTCTTTGTTTTCACTAAAAGAAAGAAAAAAATGAGTGTCAGTGAACCTAATTAAAAGATGTATTCGTTAACAGGACCAGAACAAATGATACAAATAGCCAAATTATGACCAGAAAATACTAAATAAGGCGACTTTTATAGACCTTGGCCTCTGTTAAAATGATTACTATCCTGGATTCCTAAAAAAATTCATTCTAATGTACATTAAAATATCATTAATAAGTGTATTGATAATAAATTTATAAATAAATAAAAAATGCAATCTTCATTCCTTATGCGGTATAATGATTGTTGGTAGATGTGAATGATGCACAACATAATCACTTGTGCTTCCAAGAAGTGTTCTGCGCACAACACCTAACCCTCTTTGACCCATAATAATATTTTTGGCATCTTTTTCATGTGCAATACTACAAATAGTATGACCAACTGAGTCGTTCATGTGCTGGAAAAACTCTTCATGTTTTATCTGAAAAAAGATTGAGGTTTTATGATTTATTATTTGCTGTATTGAAAAAAATTGCAGTTACAATAATAACAATACACCTTTTCGATCGTAGCCGCCAATTGCCGCACGGGCATTTCTTTTTCCGCTTTATCCCACTAAAACCGTTTAATATATAACCGTAATAATATATAACCGTCCTTTTTCATAGACAATAGAAAAAGGTGTAAAAAAAGGATTGGATCGAGTTTAGGCGGATAATTAGATATTAAATTGGCACGCGCCTGACCGCGCGACTACGGTCGAAACGGTGTATTTATCAGTTTTCTTGTTGAATGATAGAGACTGACACTAATGCCAAATTATCAGAAGAATCTCCAGTGGTACATATCATGAACAACCAACGTAAATTGAAACAGCAAATTTTTGAGAAAATAAATCAACTAAATGGAGCTTTCAAACTATCTTACATTCAAATCAGTGCATTTGCTTTTGTATTTAGCCAGAATATGTTGGCTTGTTTTGAATGCATCTTGAAGTAATTGATCATAAAGTCCAGCATCATATATCATATTGTCACCTGCTAAAGGGAAAAGATTTTGGAAAAAAGATTGCATGGCAAATGAAAACAAAGAAGCAAAAAAATCGCTTTTTAGTTTGTTGAAAGTGACATGAAAACTTATCCGATATTAGCAAATACGAAATGAAGCATACCTCCTAGTGGAACAGGAACAACGGGAGTTTGGTAAACATGTACTAAACCAATTGTATCACCATCTCTGTGCAAATTTGAGCAATACCCTGGCGTAAGAGAATTGTAGAAAAATTCATACTTCATAGGTTAATTGGATTAAATATTTCGCAAGCGAAAAAAATCGCGAAATTTTCTGGATTTAATTTTTGAAAGATTTCGCTTGGATTTAATTTCGCGAATAAGCCTGAAAACAGCTGAAAAATAGCGCATTTTTTGCCACAAATGGAAACTTTGGACTAGTTTCTCAGCCGAAAATGCAATTTAAAAAGTTTTGTGGTAGATTTAATTTCGCGAGTCAGATATCTCACGTGTTTTCATTTTGCAAAATTTAATGTCGCGAAAGTTAATCCGATTAAATTAGTTTTTAGATAGAAAGATAACAGCTCTTTATTGTTTACAAAAATTGATAAAGAAATTGTTTTTACTTACATTCAAATGCTTTCGCACAGATATCACTACCGTCTACACAAAAAAGATTCAGTTTTTCTGTTGCAACCATGTTTTTTATTATCTATTGTTAAATTTTATTTGTTATTTTCCGTTCACTGCATAAAACAAGAAATTGCATGATTAGAAAAAAGAATCCAGGAACAATTTAGAATAACTCAAAAAAGAAATAGAAAAAGTATTTAATGGTTTCAACCAACCAAAATCTCAGAAACATATAAACAATTAACTAAAGTTAAAGTTAAATCAAGTATTTATAAATTGCATGCAAAAATTAAAAATTAAATAAAAAATACTAAAAAATTGCCCAAAATAAAATATCAAAAAAAAAATTGATTTCTTCTACTTCATTTTTTAAATTAATTTAACTTGTTGTTCTACAGGCAGATCTTTAAAAAAATATGGGTCGGTCGGTCTGTAATTTTTCATTTATCAGGGTTGGTAAGGTACCAAAAATATTTTCCAAAAAATATCTGGATCAAAAATTCACTTTTTTTTATCTCAGATCTTTATCTAGATCATAATAAAATGTATAAAATGCTTAATTTTCTAAATTTTTCAATTTCTTGAATTAATTTTCAGCTTTATTCAAATTTAATTGTTACAAATAACTATTGTTTTTAAAATATATTGTAGTGGGAAATTCAATATTATCATTTTTTTTTGATTTTAGCAAAAATAGGGTCAGTCGGGCCCGTAGAACAACAAATTAAATTGGTCTCCCCTAAGTGAAGAAAGATTTTAAATTTGATAGGCTCAAAAAAGACTGCAAATAAAATAAAAAAGGGAGAAGTCAATGAACGCTTGGAGAAAAACATTCAATAATAACAAGAATTAAAGGCAAGGAAGGAAGGGATCGAAATAAAAACAAAGAGGATAATATTACAGATCAGATTTATACAGATATGGTGAAAAGATAAGTAACGCTGTAAGGCTGTTTTAATATGTTTACATTACGTCCTTTGCAGATTTCAATAAATTTGTCCATTATCAAGCGACTCTTACACTGTCTAGGATAGCCTCATGATCAACTTCCCCTTGAATGGTTGATCCAGCTTCAAAATAGTTATTGGTATATGTGTACTCATGTTTAGGGTTTCCTAGGATGTAAATATTCCAGTATTAAATCTCTAGAGACAAGAACTTCAACTATCAATGGTATTTTAAATATAAAAAGAAAGAAATATACAATAAAAATATTCTCATTCTTTTTCACATTCTTGACTTTTTAAGCATAATATTTTTCTTAAAGAATAAACATTAGCTATCTACACTTTACTTATCTATGCAACATAATTTGATATCATAGCAACAACAAAATTTTGCATTGTGCAAAAAGCCTTGTTGATTGTATTTTTTGATGGAAAAACTCACTGTATAATCCAAACGATGGAAGGTCTGGGAGTACATGAATATGAATAAGTGCAAGCCCCACATCTTCTCTGTAAACTTGATCAAAGAAATCAGCAAAATAAAATGATTTGCTGAGTATTAAATATAGTAAAAGGTTTAATTTGTTTGCTTAAAAGGGACAATGAAATAAAAGAATTTCTGTCAAAAATATCGCAAAGACTTAAATAACATTTGTATAAAAGTAACTTTCCATAGCGAAATGCTACCATCTCAAGAACACTGTTGGGTTCAGGGCTTGGCAAAGTTCTAAAGATAAGCCACCCTCCTAAACAACTGAACAATGCCAGGACCCATGCCTCTGTTTTATTTCCATGCACTTATAAAACTAAGTTAGCAATGTCATTGTTCTTTTGTTCTTTTAGTTGAGGTGTTTATGCTCTTTGAAATGAAAAAAAATTGAAAATTTACAGAATAATGTCATCTAATGGTTAAAAGAGGATTTTAGAAAGTGCTAGGCGAAAAATTTAAATCTTAAGCTTTTTTTCTAATCACAATGTTGAATTATATTCCAGCTGAAATAAAGTTGACACGCAATCATTTATAAATTTTTCTTAATGATATTAAATATGCGATCATGATCAAGGAAAGGTTTATCGAAAGTACAGTACTGGGTAAAAGGGTGTCCTTGAAAAAAGTACTTATCATTACAAGTCACAATTTCAAAACTTTGTATAATGCCAACATACCTTGTATAATTCAACTTTCCTTCAATTCAAACTTCTCAGAAATGGCCCGGGAAAATGTGCGCTCCATCGTTGTGTATAAAATTGTCTGGGAGATAAATGAAGGCGCTTTTGCCTGCAAGGGGTTAGTAAATTTTCAGCTTCTAACTTTTGATAGGGATCTCTTTTTAGCAAAAGATTTTCAAGGTGGTATAATATCATGAATAGAAAGAACATACTAAAATTTGGGAAGATTATGTTAACCAGAACTTAAGAAAAGCTAAAAATCAACTGAATAATTTCCAGAGAAAAAAACTTTTTAATAAACTCAATGAAGTATGCACAATTACTACTACACATTTTTTTATAAGCAACTCCAGTTTTCAGGCTAGGGTTTAGCATTATAGCTCATTATAGGCAATATTGCAGTTTACTCCCGGCCCGGGAGTGAAATTCGGTCCCGGATTTTTCGACATGAAAATTTCGAAATTTTTGAATTTTTATTACACTCGTTATTCTCGGATCGAAAATGATAAAAGCCTCTATATATATATACTACTTGCAGTTCACTCCCGTATGGAAAATCATATTAGTATCTTTCTATATATACTTGCAGTTCACTTCCGGATTGAAAATCGTATTGGGTTTCTCTATATATACTTGCAGTTCACTCCCGGGTTAAAGATAACGTAAAACCGACCCGTAGAGAAACCCGGGAGTGAACTGCAAGTATATATAATAGTAAATGGTTATTCAAAGTTCGTTGTTTTTCAATACAAAAGAAGGATTGGAGGCTTGAAATTGAAATCAGGGAAGTGCGGGGCAGATGTATAATTATACGTATACCCTTACCAAAACATTGACTAGAAAAGTATACTTTCAGTATATAGAAAGTATACTGCATTCATACTTTTGCTCAAATTTAAAGATTAAAGTATACTCTAAGTATACTTACCAAAATCAAAGCATCACTCAAATTAACAAAATGTGTACTGCATTTATACTGCAATCAGAAAGTATGAAAAAAGTATACTGTTTTTATACTTTACTTTACTTGTTTTTCAAAATGAGATAAAAATAAAAATAACTAGGTGCATTAGATCAAAAAGTATACTTTAAGTATACTGCCCTTGGAGAGGCAAAGTTCTTATTTGTTTTGAAATCATTTTTCCTTTGTTAATTTTCATGCATGAAAGATTTTTTTAAAAAGAAGTGAATCTCATAAAAACTTTGAAACACATGAAAAAATTCTCTCATAACATCAGAACATTAAATAAGTGTGGTGTTGTGAGAGAAATTTGTTTTTGACCATTTTTTGAACAGTTGAAAGTTTTTAAACATTTATAAATTTGAAGATGAAGGGTTTGCTTTAACGATAGGTAAAGTTCAATGGATGGTGTGCAGCGACCTTGCTAATGTAAGTATAAAGATTACCTGTATATTATTCAAAACTAATGGTGCACTATATGAATGTAATGAATCTTGTTTGTGATTATACTAGTCTGTGACAGCTGATGAGTTAGGTAGTTTAAGTTAAACCTGGTGTGAGTGCGGATACAGATTTTCTTTATCTGTTATAAAGAGCTTTTAAGAATATTTACTTTCAATGTTACTTACAGTTACTTTACTGTTACTTTCAATGTATCAGATTAATGGAGTTTAGTTTTAAAATTTCTTGAAATTCATAAGCCTTATAGGCATGAACTTTTCAAATTTCATTGAAAATCTGTTTTGAATGGCCATGTGATTAATACTAGCAACTTCTATGAAAGTATACTTTATTTATACTTTTTTGCAGTATATATGAAGTACACTTCCATGCAGTATACTTAAAGTATATGGAATATTGTTCCAAAAATTTAGTACTTAAAGTATACTTCCTAAAACATCAAAATATATACTGAAAGTATACTTTTAGTACTTCTGAAAGTATACTTGCAGTACAGAATAGCATATACTTAAAGTATACTGAGTTTTGATAAGGGTAATTAACACTCGAAAATTTAATGTGTAACGATTTTATTGATTCCGTGCCGGGAGTGAACTGCAAGTATATATAGAAACTAAATCATATTTTCGACCCGGGAGTGAACTGCAAGTATATATAGAGAAACTATATCATATTTTCGACCCGGGAGTGAACTGCAAGTATATATAGAGAAACTATATCATATTTTCGACCCGGGAGTGAACTGCAAGTATATATAGAGTAAATTTGAATTTTTGAAACTCGACTTTATTCAAAACCCGGGAGTGGACTGCAAGTATATATAATAATAGGTTAAGTTTGATTTCTGACACCACTTTTTTCAACATGCTGGATCCTCTCTTCTCAGTACAAGAACCGAGGAAGGACAAGTGTTTTGAAAAAGAGGGTGAGACAACTCGACTGGCTCATGCACAATTTTGAGACCCACAAAGCCCGATGGTTCTACTTTTGTCTACACCTAGATTATTTTACTTCAATGGAAATGCAAAAGACGTTCCTCAAGGTGATTAGAATAAATAAAATCTATAAGCATGTTATTGAACCTTCTACAAGCGTTTAAAGAACGACACATGATATATAGGGATTCAATTCATAACATCATATAAGTCGTTCTTTAAACACTCGTTATTCGATTTAATAATTGTTTAAAGAACGACACATGATATATTGTGGAAATAAAAGGAATTCAATTCATAATATCATATATGTCGTTCTTTAAACACTCGTTATTCGACTTATTATAGTATCATATTTGTTGAACATTGTATTCATATTTATTTTGCAAAAATGAAACTTGTATATCTCGAAACTTATTTAAATAGTACATGATTAGAAATCTAAATGAATCACTTCGATTGAAAAATTTCCCAATATCCTTGATCATCATACATCTATAATATATTTTCGAAACTATAATGTTTTCGACCCGGGAGTGAACTGCAAGTATATATAGAGAAACTATATCATATTTTCGACCCGGGAGTGAACTGCAAGTATATATAGAGAAACTATATCATATTTTCGACCCGGGAGTGAACTGCAAGTATATATAGAGAAACTATATCATATTTTCGACCCGGGAGTGAACTGCAAGTATATATAGAGAAACTATATCATATTTTCGACCCGGGAGTGAACTGCAAGTATATATAGAGAAACTATATCATATTTTCGACCCGGGAGTGAACTGCAAGTATATATAGAGAAACTATATCATATTTTCGACCCGGGAGTGAACTGCAAGTATATATAGAGAAACTATATCATATTTTCGACCCGGGAGTGAACTGCAAGTATCTATACAGAGAAACTATATATTTTCGACCCGGGGAGTGAACTGCAAGTAATATAGAGAAACTATATCATATTTTCGACCCGGGAGTGAACTGCAAGTATATATAGAGAAACTATATCATATTTTTGACCCGGGAGTGAACTGCAAGTATATATAGAGAAACTATATCATATTTTCGACCCGGGAGTGAAAACTGCAAGTATATATAGAGAAACTATATCATATTTTCGACCCGGGAGTGAACTGCAAGTATATATATAGAGAAACCAATACTATTTTCGGTTGTTTAATAATGTTTATGTTCGTTGTTTTTCAATATAAAAGAAGGATTGGAGGCTTGAAATAGAAATCAGGGAAGTGCGGGGCAGATGTATAATTATACGTATAATTAACACTCGATAAACGACGAATTTTAACGAAGAAAAATTTCGTTTCCGGGACGGGGCTAAAGTGCAAGAATGCCTATGCCTATGCCTCATCTCTAAATAAGGTTGTCGAAATTAGAAGGCAGATGTCGAGATTAGACCAGCTTACGGTAGCGATCGCTTACTCAAGGATGGATATTGATGAGCAATCAATTAATTTTGATTATCTTTCGATTAATATCTTATTGATTATTTATCAATTAATACCGAAAATTTGATATTTATTAGTATTTCAAGGTTTCCAATTCTTTGGAGAATTTTTTTCAAACATAAACTTTCGCGAATTGCCCTGTTAAGAATTTTCAAAGACATTTACTTTCAGGAAAAGGGTCAAAATTTGCAAAAAGTCGCAAAAGCTTCTGCTCGCAAACGTTTATAAGCCTAAAAATGAGAATTTGATTCCAAATCAATGGTATTGATTTATAATCGATTAAAACATCCATCGATAGCAATTCATAGTTAATCGAGGTCCAAAAAATTGAGAATATTTTCCGGACATGAACAGACATGAACAGAAACAAGCAGCAGAAAATTCAACCAAAGGAAAAAATTCTCTATTACTCTAAATTATACTCTATTATTTGATCAAACTAATAATTACCAATACCGTAAAAGTAAAAAGTAAAAAGTAAAATCTAAATTATTAGTATATACCTTCTTAGTATGAATTCAGGTAAGTTCTGGCTTTATAATTGGCTTTATATAACATCCAACGACAATGAAACCCAGAGTGTATTGTGTCTGTGTGATGGAGGGACCCATTTTATAAGATAGGGTTCCTTATTCCTGCAGTCCTTCACGTTTGCTTGTTGATAATGGTTCGACGTCATAAAATAAGCAGTCAAAGCCATCTATCTAGCTCACGATGAAAATAATGTTGGTCATTCGCCACGTTTGGACTGGCAGGCATGTTGTCGTGCACGTTCATAAAGGTTTTGTAAACACGATGTTTCTTTTTGCTGATTTTGAGCATGATTGAGAAAAATGGTTATATATCAATGGTAAGGGATCTCTTTATCACATTAATAAGACTTTACTTGGTATTTGTGTTTTTTTCTTAGGTTTAGGAGCTTTGGATTCAGCCTAACAAGTAAAATTATCGAATTATCCGATGATTGATGATCGATGACCTGAGAAAAAAAATTTTAAACGTGCAGACAGACATTTTTTTTCGAATGTAAACAAATCACTTACCTGATGCTTACCATATCAAAAGTGGCTTAAAGCGCGAAGAAAACGACTTCTGCTCCTTTGGTAGTAAAACTTACGCGGCGTAGGCAAAAAGAGATAATAAAAGAATTGTTTATCCGTGGTCACATTTTGTAAGTATTTTCCTAAGAAGTTTCCTTTATAGTATGCAAGTATTAGACAACCCACGGCTACCTTGGCGAAAGTGAAATCGAAATCATAACATAAATGGCGGCGGCCTTGACTGTTCAATCTTCTGGATTTTTTCCAGACTATTCGAAAGATCAAGAAAGTGTTCCACTCCCAGTCATCCACCATGTCATCACAGATAAAGAACTTCACACCAAGGTATTCATTATTCTTGATAATTGTTTTTCTCAGTGTAGCCCTACTCTTAAAGCTCTTAAAAGAGCATCTAGCTAGTGCCGTAAAGTTGGGTAACTTTTGCTTGCATATATCAGGCAGTATAAACCTAACTCTTCATACAAAAATTACGGGAAACGCATATTTGGACTTTGTACCCTATGCTGCACTCAAGCACTTGAGCCAAAATCCCGCAAAGGCGGGAAAAAAATCAGTTTTTCGAAGTTTGCAAAAAAACGCCACATAGAAGATCTTTCAAATTCAGTATGTGAATAGGGCAGTAAAAAATACAACTTTTCTATTTTTCCTTTTTTTTGCAAAAGTTCTAGGAATGAAAATAAAAGGATAATGATAATTGAATACTATCCATTGATGATCCGCGGCACTATCGTAAAGCTAGAATCACTTCGCGTACACTTCGCTTGAGAAAATGATTGACAGATTGAAGTTTTTCATCCCCGCGGCGCGCGCCGCGCGGGAGCTCGGGCGCTATGCGAGAGTTCTCGGCTCAATCCTCGGACCGCGTTAAAATGGTAAACTGAGCTGTGATTGATCATTTCGATGGAAGTTGTTGGAATGTTTACAAGGCTCTTGACAGAAAATCGTTTGTTTTATTGTCAATGATGACAGTGTGGTTATTAATTTTGTGAGATCTGACAAATTGATGTTTGTAAGTGCACTTTATAGTTTTGATTCCCATTGAAGAATCATATTCTGGTTTTCATGTTATTAGATGCTGTTTTAGAGCTTTAGGTCTACACTGTCAGGGTGAAAGCTTCTTCGTAAAGACGAAAGACATGTATCTATTTTTCGGATCCGGTATGCGGGAATAGTGTCAGGACCTGCAGGCGACCTGGTAGGGTTGGGTTTGGGTGTGGTTTGGGTGTGGTTACGTATCAGATTGTCTAGGAATTGGGTTATTATCAGTTAGGGTTAGGGTTGGAGCTCGAAAAAAGCACTCTTTTGTGATTTTCTCTTAATACAGTCTGGTCTGCAGATTGTACAATATAAATAGCCATCAGAAACGCTCTTTCGGCATGAATCCGTGGCGCAGTGGATAAGGCATTGGGTTTCAAAGCATCGGAACTTTGCATTTAGTGAGTTCGAATCCCACCGGTGCCGATCTGTCGGTAAGTCATTCAGTAAGTTAGAAAACATAGTAAATAACTCACACAGAACCAGAAAGTCAGAAAAACTACGAACAAGAGACTGGAAAGTACGAAATAAGTCCAGATCTGTCTTTCGTCTTTACGAAGAAGCCACGACCGCATATCAGAGGTGCGCGGAAAACTTGCATAGCCATCAAATGACTGACCAATCTAAGGAGCAAAATTTCAAAACAAATGAACTACGCAGATCCGCTTGCAGCTCTACTCTACCATTTTTGTTTTGATATAATTTAATGAGCAGCCTGGTCAAATTCATCATTTGAGTTGCTATAAGAAGCACAGGGATGACCAGACGATCTCAATCGAACGGAATCGACGATCGACCCAGTCGAACCAATACACCGTTTAGGAGTCTCGCTATCTTCACGGTACTCCATTGCAGAGGCCGGTAAAAATGGTAGGTAAGGCCGATGAAATTTATATATGAGTTTACCGTCGGCCGCCCGCATCTCTAAAAATCACCCGCATGAAAATTTCATTATCTTCAAAATTCCTAAAATTTTCATTATTTCTATATTTCTTTACAACTACAACCTCCATCGTTGTTAAAATGAGGCTCGGAAAACACGAGTTACAAAACACGAGTTACAAAACACAAGTTACAAAAAACACGAGTTACGTTAAATGTGACGTCATCAATGTGAAATTATGACGTCACAAGTAGATAATTTAACTCGTCAATTTATGGTACACCATAATCTTACAAGTTAATTAACTCGTCAATTTATGGTGCACCTTAATCTTACGAGTTAATTAACTTGTCAATTTATGGTGCACCTTAAACTGACAAGTTAATTAACTCGTCAATTTATGGTGCACCTTAAATTGACGAGTTAAATTTTTATGAAACCAAGTTGGTCAAAAATTCTAAAATGGTGGTTAAATTATTTTTGTGCCTATTTTTAGTTTAAAACTATTGGAATGGTAATTTTCTCTCATAATATTCTATAGTCTTTAACTGAGACAGAATTTGACAAAAAGTATTTAGGCTGGTTCAAATGCTAAGGGAGGGAGGCATATGTATAGAGTTTTGTTTCCTGTAGAGATTTAAAAATAAAATTACGAATTTTGAAGCTTAAAAAGAAAAATGTTATTTTGACTGATTTTTGGTGGACTTTGAATTTGGATCTAAGTGCCCATCTCAATTCCCCCATAAAAAAACGGTCACTTTGAGCCGAATTACAGACGTAATTCTAAAAAGTTACTCTCAGGTGCCAAATAAACGGGGGGGGGGGGGTCGGAAAAATTTGATAAACAGGAGGGCCTAATTACCGGGGGTTTGAAAATGTACTAATAATTTTCAATTCAATAATATATTGAATGTATGCCTATTTTAAGCTGAATTTTAGAATTTTTGACAAACTTGTTTTCATGAAAATTTAACTCGTCAATTTAAGGTGCATCATAAATTGACGAGTTAATTAACTCGTAAGATTAAGGTGCACCATAAATTGACGAGTTAATTAACTCGTAAGATTAAGGTGCACCAAAAATTGACGAGTTAATTAACTCGTAAGATTATGGTGCACCATAAATTGACGAGTTAAATTATCCACTTGTGACGTCATAATTTCCCATTGATGACGTCACATTTAACGTAACTCATGTTTTTTGCAACTCGTGTTTTTTAACTCGTGTTTTTTAACTCCTGTTTTCCGAGCCTCTGTTAAAATCGTCTCTACGCAGGATTCCCTCTACGCATGACCTTTTTCCCAGAGTAAACACGGGTAAACAAAGAAGATTTTTTACAGAAAATGTGACCGCCCTCAATCCTACAACTACAGCGGGCATCACGCCCATCTATCTGCCTAACCGCCCTGGCGGCCATTTTAGTTTTTTGCCAAATCTAGCGCCACTGTAGCAATCGATCTTTATTTTTCGTTCGCAAAACATGCGTAGGGTTGAAGCAAAGCAAAATTTTTTATTTTGAGAGAGAATGGTTAGCAGAAATGGTGGATAAGGTGCTGTTGGGAAAATAATGAATAATGAATAATGAAGTCATGCCGCATCTATTTTTGGGTAAGTTCACGACAGTAAACTCATATGTAAATTTCATCGGCCTAAAAATGCGCACTTTAGTACTGTGAAAGGTTAGAGGAATGTAAACATTGTGAATTTTTTTCTCTCCTTTTAAAGAGAATGATTTAGATATTTGAACATGATATCAATGATAATTTTATAAGTCTCTCCTGAAAATTTCACAAAAATTCATCAAGAGGAAAAGAAGTTGTGATTAAAAGGAGTTCTTTACCTACCGTTTTTCTGCTATTTTTCCTTATGAGAACCAGATGTTTACCTACCGTTCTTTTACTTTTTTTACGGAGGAGAGTGAATTTTCCGTGGTCGCTAAAATCAAAACAATGGAAAATTGGATTGACGCGTGCGCAGTCGACACTCCTAAACGGTGTATTCGAACGCAATCGACCCAGTTGAACCAATTCGAACGCAATCGACCGATTGAAATTCAATTGTCGAACGCAATCGAATCAAAATTGAATATTACCGCAATTTTCAGATTTGATTGATATTCGATTGCGTTTGATTGATGTTTGATTGAGATTGCGTTCGATTGCGTTCGATTAGGATTCGATTGCGATGTTCCAAAATTAACCAATCGGGTTTACAATCAGAATTCCGTAGGAGTTAACAAGTCGGGAAATGTGGAGTTACGTAATAAGAAAATACTTTTTTTCCGGGGGTTAAACATATAAAAGACCAGACGATCTCAATCGAACGGAATCGACGATCGAACCAGTCGAACAACAATTGAATCAATCGAATATTACCCAGAATTTTGATGTTCGATTGAGATTCGATTGCGTTCGACAATCGAAAACAACGCATATGTGAAAAAAAGATAACTTTTGAGCTCAAGGCGGCAATCAAAAATATGTTGCGTTCGGGTCATCCGACCGATTAAAACCCGATTCGGAAAAGTCAATAAAAGCGTCGGGTTTTTTTGGGCGCTGTTCGCAGGTTCAGATCTTTCCCATAATGGCGGGCACGTGCGAACAGAGCATGTCTTTGAATCATTATTCAAGTTTTTTCATGTAACCTTATTGAAATTTTCATGTAAAAATTCAGCAACGCGGTAGGGCCAATATCCTGGGGGCCGATAATAAGGGCCGCTTAAAGGTTAACACATGCGCGCACATTTAGTTTGGCAAATAAAGATGGCGGCATAAGATTCTGTTGATTGCCGACTTGATTCATCAGGATTTACTAGATCTTAAAAATCCGACAAAATTTACTACCGACCGACCGACTGGATTTGAAGATGTTTTAGGACCCGAATGGAACATATTTTTGATTGCCGCTTAAGAGTCAATTATATAAATGAAGAAAACAAATACTAATCTAGAATTTTTTTAAATATGAAGAGAAACTATTCACCTGTACAATGCAAAAAACTAGAAGTCCATAGTTACTTTCATCATCTAATATTAAAGTCTTTTGTGCTTCTGTTTGCACTGTTTTTCTTTATGTCCTTACTGGCACGCATACTTTTGAAAAATGTATATTCTTCCCACGTTGAGTAGGGGATTTAAATTTTTTAGAGAGGACTTTCATACATACCTTACGGGTTCACACCGAATTTGGGCTTGTTGATCGGATTTCTCTTTGAATTACAGTAGAGCAGTTCTAAGTTTTGGTGGTGAACGGTTATTGGGTGGCTGCGTGATTTTACGTTTTTCTTATGTAACTCCCGTCAACAAATTACTACAGAACTGATTTTTCAGTTGTGTTGAAGTTTTTATAAGATGCTCACATAATTGGTTATTCAAAACAATAGAGATGACGCGTTCTTTAGAAATATATAATAAAAGTTTTTGTTTGAATAGTTAACGACCAATCCAATGACAAAAATTCTTGTAAAATGTTCAACTTGACCCTGATTTTTGGCATGAAGCAGAGTCTTACGGATACTAAAATATTATAGTTGTCATCGATTATTAATCGATGGATGTTTTGTATCAATTATCAATCAACACCATCGATTTGGAATCAAGTTCTCTTTTGTGCTTGTGGAGAGAAAATTTCTATTTCGCTCACGGAAAATGCTGCAGTGACTTTTGGTAATTCTTATATTGAAATGAATGAAATTTTTCCAACTGATTTTTTTTCCTTTGAGAGAGGCTCTTTAACACTCCACGAAACAGGCTACAGAATACCTTAAAGGAAGAGTTCAATTTTTCTTTTACTCGATCAGATTCGATTCTAAGAACTTTTCAAATAGGCAAATATCAAAAGTTTTATCCTGAAGAACTTTGATGACACTGGATAAAAAAAATCTAATTAATAATAATAATAGATGTAAAATTAATAAGGTCGATATTATAAATATAAGGTAACCTAGTAAACCTTATTAATTAACCCATTTCTTAAGTTTTTCCTATTTTAAGAAAGCCTGTAGATTTTTGTCAAGGATTGTTTTTGTTTGTAACAAACTAAAGCTATCTTTCCTGTGTTTTATTAAAAAAGAATTTGGATGCGGCTTTTTTCTTTGAATTTCTTGATAATTTTTTAGTATTCTGAAAGAGAAAGATGAACCGACTTTTGGAGTTGAGAAAAGTAAGCTATGATGGATTGTTAATCATGTATTTTGATTTTGAACTAAAAATCCTGTAATGGTTCTCCCTAGTATTTGGGGATTCAAACCTTTGGTCTGTACAAAGTATATTTTCCAGGCCCGTAAAAAATCAATACAATTAAAAAGCAATCGATAAGTTAGTGGTAATCAATTTATTTAACTAAAGGTAAACAAACTCATGGATCAATTACGACTGTCTGGTTATTTCATTTGTAAACATTTGGATGTAGAGCTTGTTCTAATTTTCTTTTGAAAGGTTCACCAGCCCACACCACCTGAAATCAATTTAGAAAAGCTCCTGAAGTTGCTGACAAATAAACATTCCGTAAGTCTTACAATGTTACAACAAATTTTTTGCCATGACATTTATTCTGCTTTAAATTTCAAAATTTGGCCTAGATGTTATTATTATTTCTGTTAACATCTTATTTTTATGATCTTTTTACAATGCATCTTAGAAATCATTGATTGAACGACATTATCGTGCAATAAAACTCCTCTGTTCCTGTTATAAGAATGGTATTGTATCCTTTTCAAAACTTGTAATACTGTATACCGTAACTTGGTCTAATGTCGACACCCCTCCTCTAATTCCGACACCCTTTTTATCAGCTGAAATTTATAGAAAGATTGAAACTGTTCTTTGCTTAGTATAGTCAGAGAGGTATTATCTTTTTTCAATCAGTGATTCAAGCTCTCATATTATTCCTTTCTCTAAAGAAGGCTGTCGGAATTAGACGAGGGATGTCGATATTAAACCAACTTACGGTAGAGACTGCATTTTGAAGAAGTTGACTACATGTTTTTCTTATAAAAACAAACTATAAAAGAACATTAGGCTTCAATGTTCGATGACCAAAATCTTAAGAATAAGTTAAGAACATTAATTTTAAAGACTTTGCGGACTTTAAAACACCCAATTTTTAGGAAAATGAACCAAAATACTCAAAAAATGGTGAAATTAAGAATATGTCAAAAGAAAATTTTTAGGCTTAAAACTCAAAAAGTTAGGAACATCTGAAATTTAGGATGTTCTTATAATAACAACGTGATTTTTTCTGACATTGCAAGAAAGCTGATAATTCTTTATGGTGTACAATAAAACTTTATTATGAATGGAGAAATCAGATTAGACCTAAATTGTGATCGTTTGATAAAATATTCATGATCTTAGCAGAACATAAAATCAATTGTACAGCAATTTCGAGGGTATGAGTAATATGTCTTTACAGAGATCTTTTATTCAATATTTAAAATTGAAATGTTTCTTTACAATTGTAAATTGTTCTTCATTTATTTGTACCGATTATTCACCTGAACTAAATTATTAACATGTATCATTAGCATTTAAAAGATGTCAAATTGGTACTGGAAGTTTTAAAGAAATGTCACGAGTATCTTAACATTGATACTGGATATGAAGAATCTGTGTGCAGTATTTTAAACTTATTAAGGTGAGATCTTGTTTTTTTTTATTTTGCTTCAAATGTACCAACATACCCAATGATTTTAAAGGTTTTATTTATACAAGTGTTCCCGTTATATCACACACATATTTCATATCAGGACTGTAAGCTTTTCCCCTTTTTGTCCGATCTTGCTCCACATCCGTGTCACTTCAATATCAACAAACTTGTCAATTAATCACTCTAATCGGCGATCCAAAAGCTATTTACAATCAGATTGGTTAAGAAGAGTTCAATATATCTTGTATTTTACATGTACAAAATATAAATTGACGAAAAGATGTTGTTGCATTGTAGCGGTAGAAGCAATCTGACGTCACTTTGCTACTAAAGTGCCCTGCACTTTTTTCCAACACAAAATGTGCATTTTTTGGGTCACCGATAAACCATTTATCAGACATTTGCGAGTACAATATGGAAATATTTCACTCGTTCCGGATTTTCCGTAGATTTTTTTCGCCAAAAGGCTCGGAAAATTAATGTACGGAAAAATCTCTGAACTCGTATAATATTTCTCATATTGTACTCGCAATTGTCCGATAACTATTACTTATTCAAAAACGAAACAAAATCAACATCGATCGAATGTATTTTTTCCTCAAGTTAATCTTATGATATATTGAGTTTTAAATGTACAGTATGAACAAAATCACTGCATTATTTTTGGACCTATTATTTTAATCCTAATCGCACCATGGGTCATTCTTTCTTATTTGGCGCGCCTTCAAAAAGAACTGTAGAGAACAATTAATTGTTAATCATACTCTCGAAGGGGCGCCAATTTCTTCTAAATTGAGTTTTTAATATTTTTCACATCGTTCTTTCATCGAACGTGTTGATTTCATTCGAATGTTACTTTGAGAGAAAAAAAAAACAATAAAAATAACAAAAAGAAAAACAAGAAAAAATAAAGCTTTCAGTGTATATAGTTTCCTTTCAATTTTTTCATGATACTGAAAAAAAAGTCTGAAAATCATTGTGCGATTAGTTCGCAATCACATGATAACTCGTGCAATTCGAAAAATTACATGCTCGTGATTTTTTTGTTTCGAATTTTCCTTGTCCTTTCGGACTAGGAAAATTGCAAACAAAAAATTCACTCATGCAATTATTTATGAATTGCACTCGTTAAATCATGTGATTAGTACTAGTAATCGTCAGTAAATAATTATTAGTAAATCATAGTTTTGAAAAAAAAACTTTTTCTAACTTTTATGTTTTTGTAAACATTCGAAAACCTCCTTTTTTTCTTTTGTTTAAAAAGAAAACATTGCAGTGTAATTTTTCTTTGTTTTCAATTAAAAGAAGCTATTGTAACGTAAAACTTCTTTGTTCTTTTTTACATTGAAGATAAAAAATGTCTAGTAAAAAAAGAGAAAAGAATAAGGGGACAAAAGTGTCCCCCCGCCGAAGAGTGCAAAAAGTGGTAATAGTGCAATTAACGATTAATCGCACTCCTCTAAACCAATCAGATTCGAGTAATTTTGCACGGCTGACGATTAGTATATGTAATTACATGATAACGAGTGCAATTCGAATATAATTGCACGAGTGATTTTTTTGTTATTCATTTTCCGAGTCCGAAAGGACGAGGAAAATTCGAAACAAAAAAATCATGTGTGCAATTTGCTCTCTACAGGATGCAATTAACGATTAATTGCTCTCTCTGAGGGAGTGCCAAATAAGAAAAAATAAGCCATCGTGCGATTACATACAATACTAATCAAGCATGGTGACGAAAATTCACATAATGTTATGTCATATCTTTTTTTTCAGCAAGCCTTTCTTAAAAAGTAAAGTTTCAGAAGAAATTACATTCCTACCTACAGTCAGCCAATGCATGACAGAATTAGGTATGTGTTTTGTTTTACATACTTTTTGCAATGTTCAACTCTTCATCAATCTTTTTAATAACTAGTCACATAGATGCAGAACAATTTTAATCACTTGATCAACAATGTTATTCCTTTATGCACAGTGACAATTGCAGTCCCAGCTGGCACACAACGTTGTTTCAACGTTTACCTAACGTTCACAACGTCCATATAACATTAGATGAACGTTTAAACAACGTTGTGTGCCAGTTGGGGTTGAGTCCCAAATAATGTAAAAATTTTTTTTAGAAAATCGAAAAATCTAGGAAAAATAACAAGATTAATTGCTTAAATCAATTAATTTACTGGTTTTTCATACTTTGTTTGAAAGGTCTTGCTGCAGAAGATTCATCTGATAATATTAAATGCACCACAGCTGAAGCAATATCCAAACTCTACACGACTCCATCAAGAAACAGAGAGCCAGTACATGGTGAGATTACTATAATTTAGATTATTTTCATACCTGTAGGTAAAAAGAGCCATTGAATAATTCATGATATGCCACGGCTATTATACCAATGGTAGAATTTCATTTTCAAATTTTTGCTTTAAAAGTTTAATTTTTTGATGCTCTTGTTGTTTATCAAAGAAATTTATTAAAATAAATCTATTGTCGATTTCATGGACTCAAAGCAATTAAGAAAGTCGTTAAAAAAAGATAATTATTCGAACGTTCGATTATGGGAGTGTTTTATGTGAATCGTTCGATTCAAAAAAATATATCAGCATATTACATTTGGACACTGTCATTTAAATGGTACAAAAAATAGCTGTTTTTGCACCATCTTTACACCCCTGACTAGTTTTGAAAATTAAAGACTCGTAAATGTCTACTAGACCCTACACTGATACCTGTGGTTAAGTTAAAAGGTCCGTTTTCGGACCCATGCTGGTCCCGTAACTGTAAAAGGTATACTTAAAGAGATATAAGCTTTTGAACTGCGGTCCTAAAAAGGACAATGAATTGTCCTAACTGAAAGGATAATGAGTTATCCAAGATCATTAAGTCTTGATAGGGTGCTCCGATCAAGTCGAAATTTGGTACACATGAAGAACCTTATCCTACAACAAGATTCCAACTATAAAATCTTGTAAAAAGGTCCAAAAATGGACAATAAATTGTCCTAGATGTTGTAAAGTATGGGCAATTAATTGTCATCAAAATCAACTTTAAAACAAAAATTCATTCAAGATCCTCTCAGATCAGGCTCTAAATATCTCAAACATGAGATGATCAAAATGAAAATTATTGAACGGCCCCTCTGATGGACAATCTGTTGTCCTAAAGGCAAATGTATTTAAATTAACCACTTTTTGTGCTCTAACGCTAGGGATTCAACCATTCTTATCTTTTCCAAAATAGTGCCAAAACTATTAGTTTATATAAGCTAAAATTTTGCACAAAACTGTATGAATGGTTTACAATTAGTGTCCAGATAACAAATTTTGGTTATTTGGTCCCAAAAAGGACAATAAATTGTCCTTTTTGTAAAATATAACAGTTAAAGTATGGACAATTAATTGTCCTAAATATGGACCATTTAACCTATATCTGACTCTAAAACAGCTACAGCTGGTACTATTATACCCCAAATCATGATAAAAACTTGAGGGATAAGTCAAAACGGGCCATTAAATGGACAAAATGTTGCCTTGTAGTTGCGGTAAAAATAGATAGACTATGGAGCTTTTAGATATCATTTGCAGGACAATTTTTTGTCTAACTTTAGACGCTTTTACATTCAAACTAATTTAGTATTTCTTAGTTTATATTCTTACAGTATAAATTAGGAGAGTTGTTCCACTCTTTTTTTATTTATAGCTCACCTTTTTCTAAAGATAAAGAAAAAATTCCTCTTTTGAAGAGCTAAAAGACAACAATTTGTCCAAAAATGGACCTTTTATCTGCCCATTTTACTTTTCACATTACAGGTTTTATGTTTAACCATAGTGTTTTTGTGTTAAAGATCACTTGATAGTTTCAGTTTTGACCACTTTCATAATTTAGATACTAAAACTAATGTAAAATTAAGGACAACTTTATTGTCCTATTTTGGGACCCAAGAACGTAAAAAGTGGGCCTTTTTACTATTAGGAGTTAAAACAACCATTCAGCGTTAGTTTAAACTAGGTTTGGTATAGACTAAGCTTAAATGGCCCTTTTTAGGACAATCTTTTTGTCTGGACAACAAATTAGCCATATTTGGGCCATTTAACCCCCTGGAGTGATTTTAACCATCTTTAACCCTTTCTAATGTTAATATAGAGGTTTTCTGAGATTTTCCCTAATTTTTGATGTAATTTGGGCAAGTTATTACAAAAACCTTATTTTAAGCCATTTTTGGCATGGTGCATGATTTGTACCATTTAAATGACAGTGTCCATTTACACAATTCATGTCTTGTTTTTGCCTCTAGGTATATAATAAAACATAATATGCAATAGGTTTTAGTTGGTTATTGGATTCATTAACCCTCGGTGATGTATAATCAATATGAATATTACATAGCCTCGGGTTAATAAATCTCAATAACCAACTTTTATCTATTGAATATCGGCTTATTAAAATTACTGGCTAAAATACTTTTATTCGTATAAATAAATGGGATATTGGTTCAAAAAATGTTAGATAGTGCCAGTTCAGGAATCAAAATAATATGCTGATATATTTTTTTTATTATCATAGGGGTGAAACATATAAAAGCAAAACCTCCCTGATGTATAGACTGGAGTCGTTTATAATGCGTGTAATACTGAAGTATAGGCGTTATATGATAATATGATTATTGTTACGGGATTTAGTTTGTATAAACGACTGGAAAAATCCGGTGTTCTGGCCTTATAGATACCCCGGCTAGCTAAGCAAAACTTTTGGCGTGGCGAGAAAACAATTTATCGAGCAACAGCAAACTCTCAAAACAAAACTAACTCAAATGAAACATTTTTAACACATAAAACCACACACAGTTTCTTTTTCAAGAACTTTTTTTGAGCGCAGTTGAGCGGGAAAAAATTATAATTGCAATATTGACACTTTTCTTTTGTTTTGAGTTAGTTTGTTCCCTCCATTATTTTTTGCTTTATCTCTACGATGTCTGAAATAGTCGTCTAACTTGCTTGACTACCTGACGTATCATTTCAATCGTCTAGAAAAGTTTTTTTGAATGTCACTTTTACATAATTATTTAATCTTTTTAGATCCACAACCAGTATCTACAAAATTTATCAAAGAATGTATTTCAAAAAGTGAAATATGCAAATCCTTAGCTGAGGTATGCTTCTCAAAATAATTTAAATTGTAAAGTTCTGTTTTAGCAAAGTGCATATCCCCATACGTTCTATTTTCCTAGCTTTAACTTGGTCTGTTAAGGCCGGTATCCACTTTCGCACGAAATGGGCGACAGTTTTTTTCTCTACCTTTTTTTGCCTAAAGAAAAGATTATGTCATAAAAAAGTTTCGCGCGAACAAAAAAAAAGTTGAAGGAAGGTCAACTTTTTTCAACCGTTACGTCAATTTTGACCAATTGAATTGCTTCATTTTTCAACCAACCAATGACCTTACAAAAACGTTAAAAAGTTTTCGCTCATTTCGCGCGAAAGTCGAGACCGGCCTTTAGTGGTCTCTTCTTTATCAAATTCTCGGATCGACTCTTTTCCCCTATGAATAGGTCTCAAAACTGACAAGTTCAACACAAAATTGACTTAACAGCACAGATTAACTTTGAACGGCAGAACAATGAAGTTTTGTTATTTTCCATTTTTAGTGTTTAGGGCAAGCGTCCGATAATTCAACCCGATATATTCTCCTCAAAGCACTTTCTGCACTATCAGACTCGAGTAAGTGTAAATGACTTGCATAACTATCTCCCAGTAAGATTTCCACAACAAAAAATTGAAAAAGACTCAATGTTGACTTTTCAACCAATTCAAACAGAAAATTGTGATGATTTAAATATAAAAATATTCAGAATGTTTAGGCTTTTTACCAACTGTTCATGGGTATTGTTATAGATAGCTTTATCCCTTAAAGGGACATAAAAGTAGTAAAATGTAAACATTACGTGAACCACGTGTCATTAAAGAGAACAATTAAAATCACATGTCCAAAACAAACAATTGAAACAATCAAAGTTAGCCATATTTGTTTTTATTTTGTATTTTGACATGTGACATTTGTTTTTATTTTGTATCCCCCTCCATACAGTTTATTCACTAATTTCGTCAGTACTTTTATGCCCCTTTAAGATGTCATTATGTTTTTATCTCACTAGAATTGACATGTGATGGTATGCTACTTGTTGGAGGTGCATCTAATATTTGTTTGCACTTGAGCCAGGATGTCAATGATTATAAGTTCGTAATTTTCTTGTATATTTATTTTACCCCGTCTCGATCTGCTCTATTTTCCTTAACATTTTTGGTGGGTTTTTTAGTACAGAGTGTAATTGCAATGTTTAAATGTTGAAGCTTAAAGGTTTTATTTTTACTTAAGTGTTCCCGTTTCATATCAGACACATATTTCATATCAGGACAGTGTCTGCCTATTGTTACAATATGCTGATATAAACTAAAAAATGTTATTCTTTTCCTCTTTCTGACCAATCTTGCTCCACATACGTGTCAATCCAATGTGAAAAAGGTTATGAATTAAGATTGATGAGTAAGCAAACGATATCACTCTATTCAAAAACAAAAACTTCGAAATATTCGAAATTTGCTTTATCATTCTTATTATTCGATTCAATTGTTTTACTCTTACAGGTTGCTTTTCCTTGGTGTTGAAACTTTATGGAATATTCTGGAATATGGTTCAGTTGAACAGGTACTGTGCAAACAATTTTATTATATAAATACCAGTGCCGTAGCAACTGAGGGGCGATGGGGGGCTATGCCCCCCCCATATAATTTTTTCAAAAATGGTCATTTTGCAAAATGCAAAGATTTTCTTTTTTACACTTCTTTTTTATAAGAACAATGAGGCTCAAAAATGCCAAAAAATAAGAACAATTTAAGAACAGTGGAGAGGCTGAAGTTAGAGAGTTATAGCAAAAAGAATCACTGGTTTCTAAAATCCTCTAAATAGTAAAGTCAATAACCAAAACTTGTTTTTTACCTTAGAAAAAATAACAAGAACAATTAAAGACTCAAGTGCCAAAAAAAAAGAAGGCCCCCCCCCCAATATAAAAATGCTTCCTACGGCACTGAATACTCTCTCATGAGATGAACGAGATGAAACAGTGCACAAATTATTTTATCCAGCTTACTACGTCGCAATGTTACAATTATAATCTCTTTTGCATATCATATTTTGATTATATTTTGATAGACTTTTTCGGTGTTCTTTTGAAGTTCTCCTTAGTAATCTTTTTTCACTCACAGGATAACATTTCCTTTTTTTTGCTTTTAGATCCAAAATCAGCTATCCAATCTTGAATGTTTGCTGTAAGTTTTGATTGATCTTCTCATTAACTATAGTTGTGCCGTTTTTCATGGAATTTTGTGGTATTGTCACACTTGAGAATAATACAATCAATAAGGTCATAATATTTGAGAAAAAAGGGAAATTCACCGGGAAGTTTTGAAACCACAATCGATTTGTAACTGCTCTAAAGTAGGTTGGAGGGGTAGAGTTTTAACTCTGAGTTTTAACGCTAGACTTAAGACTTGGGAAGTTAGGATCTGAGGATCCAAAAGTTCAGAAATAGTCCAAAAAGGCTCAGAACATAGCCTAGAAGTCTGCCAACCCCTCCCAAATTTAAATATTCGATTAAATTAAAGAGATAGCCCAAAATCGACTTTCTCGCCGGAACTTTTAAATCTTAAAAAGCGTTAAAATAACCGAAATTCTCAATATATTTCAACCATGATTGTATTTTGTATATTGTAGTCGATTTCACAAAAACTAATGTTCCGTTGGACATCCTTAGTTGAAATCTCTGAGTAAGATATCAACAGAATGGAAATCAAAACTATATACACGCGTTTTTTTTATAAGAATATATTCTATAAAAATTATCAGGGTGAAAATTTGGCCAAATCGTAAGAATACCCTCTAGGATTAGTTTTAATCAGTCAATAAGAATAAAACTGTCATTTTTCAAAAAATGGGAAAACAAAAGTGACACAAATTAATTAACAACAGAGATATAACAATATAGATACATTCTTTTGTGCATGTATACGTATATTAGAATTACTCACATATAAGCTGTCTAGAAAGGAAATTTTTCTCTGAAATGATAAGAATACGTTAAGAATATTTCACCCTCAATTTCTTAAGAATACTTGACCCTCAGTCTTTTCTTTTTACAGAGCTTTAAAACATACATTTCTGACACACATTTGGCAATGTCACAGTCACGCAGATCGCCAATTACGTAACGATATATTCGTTATCATTACTCTGGTCATATCAAAATGTCCTGACGCACCTCTTCTGGAAAGTGGGCTTGTTCACGTTATTGCATCCTATGCAAGCTACCCTGAAGTACCCACTCGTGATCAATCTATGCAGTTGCTTAAATTCTCAAAGCATCCAGAAGATTTTGAGTTAAAGAAATTATTTTTCAATGCTATCAATATTCTCTGTGTGCATCCAGAAGCGAAGACAATGGTAAAAGCATTAAAGAGAAGTCAAGTGATGCTTGCTTTGTATTCCTATGTTATTCCTATTAAAGAACCCATGCCAAAGGTAGATTTATATTTATCAGAACCTAACTATCAGGCTTCTAGAAAGAGTTTACTTTATATAGACCGATTCCGTGTGACGTCATTTTCACCAACTATCAGCTATTTTTTATTAGAAATTGTAGAAAGATTATGTACAGGATGGTTTAGTAACAACTTGGTAGCTCAAAGTCTTCAAATATCTCCCTTTTGGACCTGCATATAGTTTTTTTGTTTCGTGGGTGAAATTTATGTCAGTTAGAAACAGGCAGCTTGCTTAAGGTTTGCTTGAAGATAGCGCCTAACTGGATTTTGCTGAATCGGTCTATCACTCATCTTCACAAACTTATAAGTGAATTAATATTTATGCGCCGATCTTTTTTAACACAATTTTTCTCCAAAAGCAGAAAAGCAGCTAAATGAAATGTCAAAATAATTAAAAGAAGCTGGTGAATTTGTTTAAAAATATTTAGCTTGCAATAATTCCTATAGCTGATGGAAAATACCCGACCTTTTATTTCAGGAATGGAGTTTATCCGAGTTTGAAGAATTGCAATTGCATGCGATGGCTGTGTTGGCTGTTTATGCTTCCATTGCATTAGAAGATCATGTTGAATTGCAAGGAAATGCTCGTGTTTTGGCCATGCTTGATTGGTGTGTTAACGCAGGTTAGTGTATTTACGTACGGGCGTAGTGCAGTGGTAGAGCATCCGGTTATGGTGCGCAAGGTTGGGGGTTCAACCCACAGCCGGGTCATACCAAAATGGTACTTGATGCCTCTCTGCTTGATGCTCAGCAATTAAGAGAAGGGTCAAAGGTAAGTGGAGTAATCCAGGGAGGGCGCCCTGCTTTACCTTCGGGTAGATAGCTATCGAAAGAGGAGCCTTTGGGTTGCCTCCAACTGCGGTCGCAGACTTCTTACTACCGGCGTATACCATTTGTATTTTGCACTCGATGTAGAATCTTTTTACCCGACACACCTAATGTCTAAGATACCCCTGTGTCACAGACCCGCTGGGAGCCCAGCCCTACTGGAAAGATTGACAATAATCTAATCCCCGGTGGGAAAATACCTTAAAATTTCAGCCCCACTTAGAAATTAACTTTTATTTCATCCCCATTCGAAATTCAATGTTTAAAAATTGCACTTCAAAACAATTACCACTGAATTTCTTAACCTTGGAACAAAGGAATTTCTATCCCCATTGGGATTTTAATCGGAATTTTTATCCCCAATGGGAAAAAAGTTCCACTGGGGCTGTGAGACAGGGGATTTCTAAGGGTCGAGAAAATCTTCATCATCTGGAAGGTTTAGAATACGGAAGAGAGACTGCGTCAAGGATTTTGCATTGGGAGGCCCAAACACCAGCCCTCGTTTTCGGGGATTGTCGGATCCGATCAAGATATTTTCAGGCTCACGCGCAAGGGTCGTTGAGCCCGACTGGTGATGCGGCGCATCAAATGGCCGACTATCATTCCTATCCATTGGGCCCACTCCTTTAGAGCTTTAGCGTAGGTGCCCGCCAATCCACCATCGGAATATCACAAAAGTACACCATAGGTAAAAAAATGGGATAAGAGATATCAGTTAAAATCCCTAACAAGACGACTTTTACAAAAAATAAACTGTTAGACTTAATCCGCAATTTAAATGTGATGCAAAACTTAAGCATTTGTGAAATTAAATCTTTTACTTGACCCCTTCGGCCCATCGGGGACAATAATCCCATTAGATCTTTCTAGAATGCATATTAAATAAACTTCAGTCGGAAAACTAAAGTAATTATTTAAGGAGCGATGGCCAAGAAATTTTAAAGGCGTCAGCGTCTTAAACCATCAAATTATCGAAAGACAGCTTAAAAATTCTAGATTACTGGGCTATCCATGTGAAATATCGACTCTATCTACTTCGCGGGCAGAAACTTTCGCGTTTTTCGCGATTTTGATCCTTTTTCGCGAAAGTTTCTGCCATTAAACCTGAAAAACGCGAAAGTTTTTTTTCGCGAAAATAAACTTTCCTACTCAGTTTTGCACTGTTTGCTAAATTTCTGCGTGTTTTATGAGTTTTTGTTATCAAAAAAGGTAAACTTTAAATGAATTCGCGAAAGTTCTATCTGTGAAATTTCGGCTAAAACCATAATTCGCGAAACTTAAATTTGCTAGATTTCGCGACTTTTTGACTTCGTGAAACTTTCTGCTCGCGAAACTTTCTGCCCTGAAAGTATCTATCGAATACTAGGGAGTTTTATATAGTCCTTTAACTGTGATATATATGGAGTTTAGTAACTTTAAATCCATATTTTCAGATGTTTATTTGCTCTAAACTTACAAGCTTTTGATAATCATTAATATCAACAAGATAGCACTAAAATGATGATTTATGGGTATTGTGAACTAGAAATGCAGAGAAATGCAAACAAAACAGCCGAAATTAATCCGCGAGAGTCGCGTATATCACGCTCATCAAATTTGAATTTGGGACCCTGTACCGTCTTTTATAAAGTGATTTACTTCATCAAAACTGTTTTAAGAATTATTTGAAGAATTTATTCAACATGGAGAACAACACAACCCTGGCCACCTTAATATCGACAAAAATCAGTCACTTAGAATCCATCGTTGACAATATCTCTTTCTTGGTGTTTAAAATCTTACCAATCTTGATGGCATTGGGAACGTTTGGGAATCTCTGGATTATTGTATACTTCATCAAAATCAATAAAAAGAAACTGAAAAAGATGTCATCTTATCATTTTTTCATCACTCAATTAGCCATTCCCGATTTCATAATATGTATTGGATTTACTTTTGTAATTTATTCAGACTCGATAACGTCATCAAGTTTTGGTGAATTCAAATGTCATTTTCTACGTGATTTTCTTCTAACAATTTGTACTGTTGCTTCCTGTTGGGTTCTAGTGTTTCTTTCATATGCAAGGTATCGAAGTATAGTTAAACCTCTTAAACGTCAAATTAGTAAGAAAGCTTTTTCCTTTATTTGTGTATTGGTGTGGATTGTTTCAGCTCTGGCAACTTTGTATATTAGCATTGATCGAAAATATGATACTCAACACAATGTGTGTTATTATGCACATCCGACAAACATGGTAATTTACGAATTCTTTTTATTCATGCTCGATGCTTTTATTCCCATTGTTCTGATGGTATTCTTTTATCGGAAAATTTTTCATCGAATGAATGAAGATATCAATTCAACCATTCCAATTTCAAGTCAACGTAATAATCAAACAGCTTTGAAGACCATTTTGAATTTGATTATAATTTATATTGTATGTGTATGGCCTGGTAGGATTATTTACATATCTTTGGAATTCTATTATATCTACGTTATACCCAACCTTCCACCACGTGCTATATCTCGAAATATTTTCAGTAAATACCGAGAATTATTTTTCACCTTATCGTATTACGTTTTGATTATGAATAACATCTTGAATGTCTTTGTGTACTTGAAAATGATTCCTGGATTTCGACGGTTCGTATTCTGTGTTTTAACCTGTGGATTTGTCGGCAAAAGGAGATAAAGTTCGTAATGAGTGAAGGATGTTTTCCAAACAACTATTTGCTACCCAACTGAGCAAGAGGGTCTCCATTGATGATCTTGAAATTTAATGACTTCAACACTTCAACAATCAACAGTACACAGAAATTCAGAGGATTTCTATATGGTCCATATTTCACATTATGATATTAGCACTAAATTTAAACACTCTCAAATCTGTAACAGTTTTATTTAAATACATACTCTAATACACGATAATACACAATAAACAAAATATACTATTTTTTTGTTTTCTGTCTTTCACAGTCCTTTTTTTAACCGTGGCTGAGCTTGGTCAAGCTCTAGTTTTGACGGGCGACTTTCCATCTCTCATTTGTCGAACTTATATAACAGATGACATAGAAGAAAATCAGGCGCAAATTCGACCGTTAAATAATTGCAGCATTTCTTAAAGAAGTTATTAGATGCGCTTGAACCAGAAATCTAATCTTCTGTTTTCAGAGGAATTTGGTGGCCATGGTAACAGTTTCTATGGAGCAGGTGGTCGTGGCAGTAAGCGTGCACAAATGAGATACTGTATTCGACTATTGAGGTCCATATGTAACACTGGTGATGAAGAGATCCTACAGGATTTGACTGATCAAGGGATAATCTCTCAATTAGTTGGTAAGTAACAGTAAGGAAATAAAGAGATGTTCTACCTTAAGGGAACTTTATTTGGTGGGAACTAATTTTAGCGGGCAGCAAATATCCTATAATTTTTTAATTTTAGCGGGAACTTATTTTAGCGAATAGTGAATTTTTTTTAATTTTGGCGGGAACTAATTTTGGCAAATGACAGCGTAAATCTGTTCTATTTTGCCTTATTTTGAGCAATTTTGATGAATTTCAGGGGTTATTTAGGCAAGAAAAACAAAAAATTAATTTTGGCGGGAACTTATTTTGGCGAATTTCGTCTAAATTCGCCAAATCCGCCAAAATTAGTTCCCGCCAAAATAAGTTCCCTTAACGTAATAAAATTACATTACTACCCTTCTCTACCCGAATCTTAATCCTTAAACCCCTACACTTGATCAGTTTACCATAAGAGTTAGCTAAAATCCCGGAGGGGGGGGGTACTTAGGCAAATGGAGGGTACGGTATGTGCCCCCCTTCAAGTGTATATTTTTTGGATTTCCAAAGTCCCGCTAAGGGTCGGAAAAATCCGAAAATCAAATTTCAGTCCCACTAAGGGTCGGAGAAATAGGAAAATTTCAACTTTTTACCCCCGGAAAGATCGAAATTTGGTCAAAAATTGTCAAATTTGTCCCGCTAAGCGTCGTAAAATTCCCAACATTTTCCTTTGTTTTCTCCTTTTTAGTTCCGGTAAGGGTCCAAAGGTCGAAAGTCGGGCGGCACCCCCCGGGGCTAAAATTAAGAGTTGGTTAAAATGTTTACTCAATATGGTTTTTAATACTTTGTTACGTTACATAATTCCCGCCATTATGGAAACAAGCGTTCGAATCTGTAGAGGTTACTTTAATGGGATAAACTTTCGCGGGGACTTAATTTCGCGGGGACTTAATTTTGCGGGGACTTAATTTCGCGGGTGACACTATTGGGTGGCAATATTTTCACGATTTTGTGACTTTTACTGTCAAATCATGAAATATGCATTATATTTACGTTTCTTTGGTGCAAGTATCCATTGAAATAGTATTTATTTGACATATTTTGAGTTTTGTTTAGAAATATTTCGCGGATGAGGCCGTTCCAAATTTCCATTGGGATTTAATTCCGCGGATTTTCGCGGATGACACCCAAATCCCCAAAATCTGAGAAATTTAATCCCCGCGAAAGTTTATCCCATTAAAGTACCTCTTACGCAAATCAAACATTTGCTTCCATAATGTCAGAAGTTGCGTAACTTAACAAAACGTGAAAAATTCTATCCCCCATCGTTCTAAAGCAAATCATCAGGTTATCAAAATTCATAGTTTGGCTACCCCAGAAATAATCTATACCGCCTATGTCAGAAGGTCAACCTCTCTGAATTTTTAATGAATTTCCAGAAAACCATTTCTTGAATTCTGGCAAATTATTGATAAACCCCATCGGATATTATAGATTAAATTTTCTTTCTGCCATGGCCCATTTTCTAATGTTGACCTATTTCTTTTCACCTTTTCAGCCATTTTAAGTGCATGCAGTTCCAGTACAGATATCAATGATGCTGTGGATATAGAATTGCAATGTGATATGCTGTTCATTTTAGCCATACTATGTGAAAGTGATATACATCGAAAGGTAAAGAATGATACTTCTCTAAAACCATTGTTTTGAACCACGGTTATTGGCCCAGCGCGCAGCGCAATGGATCTTTAAAACACAACTGGTCGAAAAAAATTGACTTTGTCGGGGCCTATGCGCGCAATTATCAATCGATGATTCCAGGCTAAAATCGAACTACCTGACTTTCTATTGTGCGCATGAAAAAAGCCACATATAATTAATACCTCCAACTTATATGGTCAAATCTTTCTTTCTTACTTAATTAGTAGAAAAAAGTTTAAAGTTATTAAATCTTTATTGCTCGCCTGACTCGAGTTTTCAAATTGAAAAAATTCGCTCCTGTTGTATGGCGATTCTGCAGCGGAAAAAAAATGGTGACAGTGCCAACACTGCTGGGCCTTTACGCCGCTTAGGCTTTCTTGTGTATTTTTGAAAACCCCTTCCCACAATAGTGTGTGTCTTTTGTTTATTTAGAGAAGAAGGAGCTCGAATATAAATGAGTTAAATTTCGCGTTGATTAATTTTTGCGAATTTCGGCAAAATTCATTCCTCCCGAAAAATTTAAAATCATTTTTTTTTGCCAGAACTTCAAGGGAAATGAAAGAATGTAGGTGAAAAAGAGATCGATTCGCGAAAGAAAAATTTACAATGTCTTTGTTTCTACAAGAGTAATTAAATGCTTCATATTGGCTATTTTACATTATAGTTTTGTTTTTGTTAGGAGTTATTTGGTGAATCAGGTGTCAAAATGATGGCACAATTTATGACCAAATATTTCACCGTCACCAAAGGGCCAGTTGAGAATCATAAGCTAGTTTTGTCCACCGTCGATTGTATATGGTAAGTAATTTTTTAGCGAGCACCTCACTAAAAACCGGGATTTTTCATCTCGTTTCTTAGTGAGTTCCACTTTGACGATTTTCGAAAAATAGAAGCCTTTCAAGTGCTTTGACGCAAATTCGATTTTTTTGCTACTGCAGTAGCTTCGAAAGTTAAAAGTGACGTATTTAGTGTTTTTAGTATATAAGAATTGAGGGGAAGGATTCCATTGATCATGTTCTTGCTTAACAGCTTTATTGCACCGTTGACGTTACCTTTCGACATCTTCATCACGAACTCATTTCGATATCTTTTAATAAACGTTAAATAAAATTAAATTTTAATAAATTTTAATAGACGTTAATTGCGTAGAAAAACGCGGGTGAGGTCTAGTATAGGCTAGTAATTCTCTTTCTTAATTGCCGTTATTTTTCTCTTATGATATTATTTCTTTAAAAGACAACCTTCCTTTTATTGTTTTCAACTCAGTTGATGAAAATTTGACGGAATTTCGGAAATTGTGAATCCTGAAAATTAGAATTTAACTGTCCGAATTTTAGATTAGGCAAAAAGCGTTGAAATTTCCGGCAAATTTAACGAAAACCTCGAAATATTTTAAGGAAACTTTCTGTGATGGAGTTTTGTTTTTTTTAGATAATCTGACGGGGGTAAAGTGACTAAATAGCGGGAACCCCACCCATGAAACAGTCACCTTGATTTTTTTTTACAGCAACAAACTTACTAAAAAGGATTTGTTATCAATCTCGTTCCCAGAGCCACTTGCACCAGTATTTAATTTTACTGATGGACGTTCCCAGCTGGCACACAACGTTTTTTCGACGTTTATTTAACGTTTATTTAACGTTCATAGCGTCCATATAACGTTAGATGAACGTTGAAACAACGTCGTGTGCCAGCTGGGTTGGCACAACCATACGTGAGTGCTATCGAAGTCATAAAAAAAACAAAACAAAGAGACTTGGTTCGAGTTTAGCTTTGTTATGTGATTTATGTTATGAGTTAATTTAAGCTATATCGGAATTTTTTCTTTAGGTCGACAGTGATTGGTTGTTATTTGAATGAAATTTGTTTGTTGGAAAAAGAGGGTGCTTTTTTGTTATTGGACCTTCTTGAAGTAAGTATTTAACACTATAGTTTGAAAATCTCGCAATTCTTTGTAGAATTAGTCACTCAATGTAATATTTGACAATGAAGTTAATCAAGCATTTATTCATTCCAACCAAAATAGCTCGGAACGTAAATGATTGTCTGTCAAAATAAGTAAGTAAGTCTGCGACCGCATTCGGAGGCAACCCGAAGGCTTCTCTTTCGATAGCTATCTACCCGAAAGTAGGGAAGGGCGCCACTCTTTCTCCCTTGATTTCTTCACTTACCCTTGATCCTTCTCTTAATTGCTGAGCATCAAGCAGAGAGGCATCAAGTACCATCTTGAATATCTTTGGTATGACCCGGCTGGAGGTTGAACCCACAACCTTGCGAACCATAGCCGGATGCTCTAACAATGCACTATGGCCGCTTTGTTAAAATAAAGAACTGTATTTTCTTCTAATACTACAGACATGTCCAGAAAAGATGCAAAACGTGGTGATGGGTATCATTGTTGATCTGATGGAAAATAAAAATGTAAGTTATAGACCGGAAGTAACGTAATTTCCTCCATTATGGAAGCAAATATTGGAATCTCTAGAGAAAATCCCTTTCAAAAATTTTACTTTCATTATAGCGTAATCTTAGGTGCCAAATAAAGGGCCCCCCGGAAAATTTTCAAAATTTTAATAAACGGGGGGACCTAATTGCCGGGGAGGTTGAAAATTGTAATTACGAAAACCCTTAAAATAAGTTAAATATAGGCTAAAATCAGGATATTCAGAACAGAATAAGAGACCTTCTCTTTGAAAGCTAAAAAAATTCTTAAAAATTAATAAACGGGGGGGGGGCGAGTCCTAATAAGGTCCAGGAGGATAAGAATTGGTAAGTTTATTATTGGAAAGATTTTTAAGGACACGGAAAGAATCTATGGTCTCTCTCTATCTATTAAATATTCATACCATACTATACAAAATTCCATTCGTTTTAAGGAGTGTGATAGGGTGTCCACTCTTCTTTGGAGATGAAGTTAGAACAATTGAGCTTAAAGCCCGAAAGGCTAGAGTGGAATCTCTGACCTTTCCCAGGCAAAAAAAGTGAAGCCACTTATTTCTCATCCAGGACGCATCTAGCAGAACGCGCCGCAATGATGACGACAGATTGTATCTAGCGGTTCTTTCCTTTTTGAAGACTGCATTATTTGAAATCTAGTGATAGATGTTACTTTCAATTCAGCGTGTGTTTGAAAACCACGCGCGAGCATTCTAGATGGGTAATAAGTAGCTTCATTTTCCATCCAGGAGTCTCGAGTCTAGCCCTTCGGGTTTGGAAGTCAATGGTTAGAGACCAATTAAAAGTAATTCCCTTAAGAGTGCTTTCTACATGGTAACAAAGAAGAGTGCACGCTTTTAAATTGAATTGACTTTAGTACGGTTAATTTCCGTACCGTCTGGAAGCTCTCGAGACTCTATTTCATTGATTAAGTTAGTGATTAGAAGTTTTGGCTTCTACATTCGTTTTTCTAGTCTAGCATGCTAGACGAGTAATTAAGACACAGTTGAAAATAAGCAAAACAAAAACGGAAGGGATAAATTGTAGTTTGTACAAACTGATTATATTATCCTGTATAGTAACAACCATCGTATTATCTCATAACACCCATATTATTGTATTACATGTATCATAAACGACTCCAATCCAATTTTCTTATTTAAAAGGATAATCAGATGGTTTGTAATATTTGGCATGTGGGATCCTTATATTGTCCAAAGCAAAATCTCAAAAATTTTTGCCTAACTATTTCCAAAGTCGATTTATTTAAGTTACAAGTTTTTGGCTTTTAGGATGAAAACAACAGAATTTCAACGAAAGAACCGTGTCAGAACCCATTTTCAAAAATTTCAAATTATGATACAGTTGAACTCACTTAATTCGAAATCTCAAGGGACCGAGAATTTTGTTCGAATTACATGAGTTTCGAACTAGATGAGTTTTCGTATTTTTGACCTAATTCGATGAAAAAAGTCTTTCCCAGGTTTACTTTTGAACTTGATGGACTTTTGAACTTGATGGATACGTCTTTATTGGACATACCATCCTCCAAGTCACGGAGAGCTTCATATTTCGTTTTTAAAGTGACTTCTTTTTTATGTTTTCTTTTTCCCATCTTGTCTTGAAAAGAAATGGAAGGCAAAAGTAGAATGGACGAGCTCGGCAATCGGATATAAAAAAGAAAACATTCGATTGGCAAACAACGTCAAAAACGTTCGATTGACAAAATGTCGAGTTTGTCAGCTTAAAAAACTCAAACCTGTGTTTCTGTAATCTAAATATCTTAAACCATCTGATTATCCATTTAAGACATTGAAACACTTGGGTATATGGCGTGGTGATGAGAACAAGACGATCGGTAAACTGTTGGTTGATTTGTGGACTGGTGAAGAGAAACGATTGAATGTACAAAGAGATGACAAGGGTGTCGTCACAGGTTCGTTGTGTTATTTAAGGCCGGTCTCCACTTTCGCACGACATGAGCGAAAACTTTTTTGACGTTTTTGTAAGGTTATTGGTCTCCGTACGGGATTTTTTTAATCAAACAGACAATGCGTACAGAGTTTATTACGAAGCGATAAACGTGAGATTCTGGCTTCTTCTACGGCTTCTCCGTAGCGACGGTATTTTTGCAACTCTTTTAAAACCCTCTGAATAAGCATCTGTCTTTTATTCTAAATAATATGATAATGGGCTTTTCCAGAAAAAATATTTACCCCCACTGCTGAGGATTTAGATTTTTCGAAGTATCGAACCCCCTGGATATCCTACTTTATTACTCCTAAAAATATGCTCAACCCCCTGGATATCTTCTCATATAAAGATGCTTGCCCTTGGATATCGGATTTTTTACTTAAAAAGACACTTTACCCCCTGGAAATCCCCTCCCTTGTAGATATTTAACCCCCTGGATATCCACTTTTGAACAAAAATCGTTAAGCCTCGGCATATCCGATATCCTCAACAGGGGGGGGGGGACACGGACTATTTCTGGAAAAGCCCAATATCACTATCTACTGCTGCTCAAATTAGGATGATAGAAATCATCACACTCCGCATGTAAGTGGTATCGATATTCATTTGGGTACCAGAAAATTGATTTATTCTCCAGAGTATTCTTGACCGAGAAAGGACGATGTTGCTGATGAGGTGATATTTAGAGGGTTTGTTTTTTTAAGAAGCCCATAGACCGATTCTGTGTGACTTCATTTTCACCCGCAATCAACCATTTTTCTGAAAACTGGTAAAAAAACTATGTACGAGTCGATTTAGTAGCACCTTGATAGCTCAAAGTCTTGAAATATTTCCCGTTTGGATCTGCGTATAGTTTTTTGTTTGTTTTCATTTTGTAGAAGAAATCCCAATCAGTTTGGCAGACAGCTTGCTTTGGATATGGCTGAAGATGGATTTGGTCCAATCAGCCTATAGCATTCAAAATAATCTTACCCTTTTTTCACTCAACAGATTTTGTTAACCCATTAAAGACGAACTTTCAGTCCCTTCACGAATACATCATTGTACCAATGCATTTTGCAAGTCCAGCTATCGTCGACATCCCTGACAATCTACGGGCTAAGATATATAGCCTATTCTCCAAAATTGGTGAGAGTAATTTTAATTTTATCTGATTAAAAAGTTTTTACTTATTGCTCATGATTGAAGTACTTTTTATACATACAGCCGACGCTCTCAAATTCTATTCGATTTTCAAGGGGATCGGATTTTCATCGAATAAGGGAGCATATCAAATAGTAGACAGTCGTTTATGGGAGTTTCTTGTTGACGTAGTCTATTGTTGATGTCGACTTCAAATATTATTGTATCGAACTGCAGAACGTCGAATTAGAGGGCGTCAACTGTACATTCATAGGTACTTGCCCAACTTGTTGAATCCAACCTCTGTTCATTGTCTTTCTAATCAAACATCTCAAATTGAATCGAAAATAAGTTCTCTGAATGCCTAAGCAAATATTATTCTGCTACCAGCTCAACAGTTTGTCTTGTACACTGAATTTCTTTTCACGCATCTTTGTTTTTTGGTTATTAACCATAGTTCAATCACTTTGTAGGATTTCAGAATGTAGAAGGATTACAAGCAAAAGACTACATTGTGGTATCTATCATTGAACACTACTTGGACTTCAAGGTACAACTTAATTTTATTGTTAGAGTCTCCATAATCGAAGCCGCACGGGGAACACAAATTTCTTCGAGTTAAGAGAATTTCGAGTTATAGCGACCAAAGCTCATAAAAGCCATGACCAGCTGATAACTTCAAGTAAAATAAGACGAAAACAAGTCCGAAAAAAGACAAGACAAAGCTCATAATGTAGTTAATTAAAGGGGCGAGAAAAGTTGTTCGAGTAAAGAAGACATTCGAGTTACAGAGGTTCGATTTGAAGAGATTCTACTGTAATTTATACAGTTTACCATGACTCAGATTTTCTCGAAGCTATTTGGAGGACATTACCCAATTTTGATTCATATAGAACAAGGTCAGAACTTCAAATCTATTTTTCACTTTAGGAGAGGGGTTCGAAAAGGGGGAGGTTCGAATTTTTTTTCATAATACCTTATCGGGGAAAACTTTGTCGAGGAAAAATATTCGTCACTTGCTGGTAGTTGGTAAACGCATTAAGCCCGGGGAAAATTTTCGTCACTAGGCCAAAATTTCGTCACTTTTCGCCGACGAAGTTTTCTCCGATAAGGTATAAGAAACGGTGGGGGCTTTATTGCCAGGGGTTGAAAATTGTACCTCTAAAACCCTAAAATAAGGTCATTTTATACTAAATCCATAAAATTCCAGAGCAATTCAGCTTTTACAAGCTGAAAATGTTCTCAAAAATAAAACAACAGAGACCCTATTAAGAATGGACGGAGACGTTTATTTGGGACCTTTGTTCACTGTAGAATTAGGTTCTTCATTTTTGTTGCACGATGTACTGTTAAAAATGGTCAAAATGTTTGCTCCTTGATTTTAGACGTTAGAGGTTTGGCAGGAGATACGAGATGAATTGACCAAAGAACAGATTGAACCTGTGTCGACAGACAAAGAATGCATAAGTACCATCATTCATATTCTTCAACACAAAGCCAAAGAGGTTGCCAGGAAACAGGTACATGACTTTTTTATGTAAGACTCGATAGTTGCACGCTTTTTTTTATAAGAATGGTGTTTTTTCATTTTATCATAGATATTCTTAACTTTTCGAAAACCAAAAATATTCTTACGGTATTCTTAGGTTAAGATCGAAATTGGCAAACTACAGTTTAAAATCCATTAAAAGTGGCATTCTTAGGTTCAGTTGCTAAATTCCATGATGGTGATATTCTTACCATATTCTTACGAAGTCTTTCGTATGACCCGGCCAAGGATTGAACCTATGACCTTGCACTCCGTAACCAAAACAGGACCTTTGCACTACGCTACTTTTTTTATAAGAAGAGTTATATTATAAACCCAAATTTTGCTGAAAAACGGAAATGGAAACTTATCAGACATATTAAACACCAACTAAGGCTCAACCAAAACGCAAGAAAGAGCTTATAATTAATGACATAGTGAATGTTGTCCTCAAACTTTGAATATAACATTTACCTCATCACTACGTTGGGAATGCAACAAAAAGAACATTATTATAATTTACGCATTTTTCTTGTTATTTATTTATTTTCTAGACAGCTCTCATTGATCACCATGGAGACTTGGAGGTTCTGGAAGAGCTGGATTTCTATAGCAAGGTAACATCTAAGTTTTCTACACTGTTTTATATCTGCTATTTCATGTCCTATTTTGATGATTATTTGGTCCCTTTGATTTGACTTGTTGAACGTGTTTTCAAAGACATAATTTAACGAACACAGTAACAAAACAAAAGATAAAACAACTTTGTCCCCTCGGCGCTGTGCGAGCACAAGTTTGAGAAATTCTTTTGTTCATTCTGCTTTGTCAGCATAGAGGCGTGCATCCTTTCTATATTATAATAAAATGATATCTTCAATTGTTTATTAGATCAAAGAAAGTTATAAACAAGAAGAAAAACGATACCAAGATTTCGTCCATTTTGTTGAACGAACTTCTAATCACGCCGCTCTCAAGGTACTTACCTCTTTCATTTAATTTGTTCAAAATTAAATGTTACACTTAAAATAACCACGTATTTTTTTAGCATAAGCTTTTTTTCTATTGTGTTCTTACATTTTTGGATTAATCAATTCATTTTTTAATCCAAAATTTTGAGCCTTGGTATGTTTTGATTTGTTATAACATTTTGTTAACCGGTTACTTTTTCGAAGCGGGCTACACGACTTTTTGCGCAATGCAATTGGTTCTTTTCGCATGACGACGGGCCTACATTGTCCAGAGTTGCCCGTCGTTAGGAAAATTCATTGTGACGTCACTTTTTCAAAGGAAAATGAACAATGCGTTGACATCATTTCTCTCATTTTTTATTTCTGACGTCAGAAATTATAGCAATTTTTTATCTCTTTTCGCTTGTTTTTTCTTCTTTATTTCGCTATTTTTCCTGGATAAAGCGCTAAAAATCAATCAAAGCTGAAGGAAACGGTTAACAAATACAATAATGACCGGTTTCTTTCGGGCTGTACTGAAAATATTGCCCTCGGTCAACGCAACAACCTCGCAAGCTCGGTCGTTACTTGACCTCGGGCAATATTTCTCAGTACAGCCCTCACTAACCGGTCATTATTGTATTAGAGTTTCATGTATAAAATGAAAGTCCGAACCAAACGATTTGAATTCGAAATTTTCTTCAACCAAGGGGGGGGGGGTGAATGAAAAAGTACATACTTACCAGTGGGGTATAGCCATTTGCGTACGCTTGCGTACAGGGGGTACTCGATTTTCAACATTTTAGTGCGTACGTGCTACGGGGATTTTAATGTGTTAATTCTTAGTTATTCTAAGAATCCTCTTATTTACAGAACGCAAGACGTATACAGTTAGAGCATATTCAACAATCACGTACGTTCCATGGAAGTGATAAAGATCTGGAAGATAGATTCAAAAATCTCGAAGAAAGGTGACTTTTATAGAATTTACTCCCTTGGATTAATAATTTTAAGGGTTTTCTTATTTGTAAAGACGAAAGACTAAATTTTGTTCATTCTTGACGTTTCGATACTTCTTGTATCACGATCACAAGCAAAAAGTCAGCTTACAAGCAAAAAAAACGTGTTGAAAAAATCAAAATTTCAAAATCACATCTAGCAATAATTGTAGGTCATAAAATTTTCATAATTGAAGGCATACATATACAGCACCTGACCCCGAGAATGTAGGTGAAATTTGAATCAGAACTGAAAAAGATGTAGATTTGCATTTTAAAAAACATTGAATGTTTTCAACGAAATTTTGAACTTCCAAAATCCTTTCCCAGGGGTTAGTTTCATTACTTTTGATAAATAGGCAAATTTTTTTGGTCCTTGAAGTCGACTCCCATATAAAAATTCTATTGTTCTATTTGTTGCAAACTTAAGCAAATTTTCTGATTTGGGCTTGGGTCCGAGTGGGTCTGGGACACGTCGTAAAAGCTCAAAATGTCAGCATTAATCATCTCTCAGGTACAACAAACATGTTTTATATAATTTGACAGACTTTTTATGTTGGGTTATGAAGGCCCTCAAATTGTAGGTCAACTAACCCCAAAAGGTAGATCAAATATTTTCGTCATAATATTTTTAGCTTAGAACAATAAATATTGTTAAGTGGACTATTTTCCCCATTTTCTTTGTTCATTAGGAGTAAGAAAATACCCTATCATCATAACTTAATTCCAATAGATTTCGATTTAGAGAGGATTTATTTTAAAAATGTCTCAATTCGGGTAGTATCCAATCAACTTCGATTCAGATTTTTGTTGGAAAAAATTAATTCAAGTTAAAATTTAATGTCTATAAATGATAAGTAATATGTAACAGTATAGGCTCTGAAACAACTTTTTACGAAGTTGAACTATCGTTAGGGGTTTACAATGCTAAAAATGAGAAACCTACATTCTTGGGGTTTACTACATTCTCGGGGTTAGGTGATGTAATTATTCAAAAAAAGCTCTAGAGGATGAAGATACCGTTTTATTTAAATCAGGTTTCAAACCCCTAACGATTAATGAATTTGCGAAATTAAATTAACACAAAATTTTCCAAAATGATTCAATTATCCTTTCAACAAATCTTTACTGATTTACAAAATTAAATTCACACGACAATAATAAATTCAGGAAATTATTCTGATTATTATGTCAGTCCATGTTGTTTCGCAATTTCATAACACCATTTTTTTATCTTACAGAAAAATACAACACGAGACGCTTGACCCAAAACTGCAGACTACGGTAAAAATCATTAGTCTATGCAGAGGAATGTAAAGAGATGGAAAAACAGCTTTTCTGATTACTCAAAGTTCAACGATCACTTCTATTGAAAATTCTATTGTAAAAACGTTGATTAGGTCATTAAATGAATGTTCAGAAAAGACGACACGTCATACATCAGACGGTTTGAAAATTAGTTTTTCCTTTTTTGCCGATTACTAGTTCAATTTTTAAGAATAAGGAGCTGTAAGGAGCAATATTTTTACCAATGTATAGCAAAAGAAATTCTTAACGCAATGATATTAAATTGGTTCTTGTAAAACTGTCAGAAGTCGAGTAAAATCAAGATGAAGTTATAATTTTCTCGAGCTCTAGCTTTCCATATCATGGTGCGGTCATGATGCGGTTATACCAGTAGAATCGTTAGGAAATTCTGAGCAAGAAGATATAGGTACCTTTTCGTATAGGAGAGGTGTACCCAAAATATAAGCCCTAAAAGTTTGTGCATAATCAGGTTTGAAACAAAAGAATTTTATCACAACACGCTAATTATACAGATTTTTTATAGCGACAACAAAAGAAACCTATTTACTCGACATAAACTCCCTTAAGGGCAAGAGACCTGGTATATGACGAGCCGTTTTTCCATTATTTTCAAGAAGCTGTTTTTCCATTTCTTTACATTCCTCTGGTCTATGTCTTATTATCAACCCTTAATCCTTACCCTAGCCTGGATAGCCAGCCCGTAAACTTTTTTTTGATTTTGATATTTCTTATGTTTACGGTCTGGTTTACCTAGATCGTCTGCATTCTGATCTGAAGATGATTATGCGGATATTCTGATTGGTTGGGTCCAAGCGAATCAGAGATCTGAATGGTGGCGCGCGTATAAGAAATTATGCGAGCTGACTTGAATTGTCCGCCTAAGTATTTATCTGGTACTCGATGTAGAAATTTTCTTCCGACACGCTAAAGCTCTGAAGGTCGGGAAAATTTTAACATCTGGAACCTTTGGGTTACCATTTTTCATTTTTCTTGTAAGGTTTCTCAGGCAGCAGAGGTTTTCATGCTAAATTCAGTCGGGTGCAACCGAGAGTCAAGCAAAAAGTGTAAGGACAGCTAGACACGACTGTGATGCGGTACATCAAACGATGACTACTATAGGTCTCCGATGGTGATATTGGCCCGCTCCTTCAGAGCTTTAGCGTGGGCGGCCGCCAATACACCATCGGAATATCAGATAACCTAAGTTTGGATGGATCGCGCGGGCGATCAACAAGGCGCGAATTTTTAGATGTTCTGGTTGTTTTCTTTTCATACTTGCTTAGATACGTGCTTAGATATTCTTGTTTTAATCTTCTTAATGACTTGGTTGCATCGTGTAAAGAACTAAAGGTATATCTTTATTTTGATTCGATTCTTCTTTTCTGTTTGCCAATTTTGTAGTGCTGTTTTGGGTTGGAAGTTTTGTTTTGATAATTTTTTTTCTCCAAAATTCACTTTGCACTTTCTGTCTAACAGACTTTCCACCACACTGTCTATATTTTATGGTCAAGGCTGCCATTCTAAATTGATTTATCACTGCTGGGGTACCATCTTGAAATTATGCATGTCATTATGTGCATATATTTATTTGCAGTCATGGGATGATTCATGCAGGAAAATCTGTCAACAGGAGGGGCTCACCTGATTTCTAGGTGAACCAAGCTCTATAATTTTAAAACTTTGTCTGGCTGGTAAAACTTATTTTTTCTAAAATTTTGAGCTTGGATATCCAGGCTACCCTTACCCTTTCTTTTCCTTTTTCTTTTTAGATCTTTGTGAGCTAAAGATTTTTCGAACAGGATATTTTAAAGACTTTATAACAAGTATTGTTATAATTAAAAATTTAAGAATGTAGGCTAGAAACTGTGTAGGTCAAATTAGTGCGAAGCGGGACAGTCGAAAATCGTCGTCTTGGGTGCGACGCGGGACAGTCGAAAATCGTCGTTTTGGGTGCGATGCGGGACAATCGAAAATCGTCGTCTTGGGTGCGACGCGGGACAGTCGAAAATCGTCGTTTTGGGTGCGACGCGGGACAGTCGAAAATCGTCGTTTTGGGTGCGATGCGGGACAGTCCAAAATGACACGGAGTATTTTTTTGGTCTGTAAAATTGATCTTGGGCACGAAGCGGGACAGTTGCTTTCACTGCCCGGGTTATACCCATGTACCACGCTAACCCGACCTGGTCCGATATTATATTTCATAATTGACCGATTTATTATTTTTCCTTTTCAAATTTAACAACCTTTACGCTTTATTCCATTGAGTTTCAAGCCCGAAGGACTAGAGGGGAAACTTTAACCCTTCTCAGGCAAGACAAATTGAAGCTACTTCCCATCCAAAACGCGCATAGAACTCGCCGTAATCATGATGACGGATTGTATCTAGCGGTTCCTTTGTTTTGGAGGACTACATTTTTTAAATCTAGCGTTATATTTTAGTTTCAATCCGGCGTTTGTGTACGCGCGGGCGTTCTGGATGGGAAATAAATGGTTCCATTTCCCATCTGAGAGTCTCGTTTTTAACCCTTCTGGCTTTAAACTCGATGTTTTATCCTACATTACAGGTGTTTTGCGGTCGAAATGTTATTGTTCAAAGCACTAAAATGGAAGATCCCGTTGTCAAAGAATTGGAACGTTCAATGCTACCAAAAGTTTTTGATGATACCGAGTCTTCTAGTGGAGCTGAAATACTGGTAAAATTATTTGAATTTTTTTTGTATGTTCGTTTGTAGTCTACACACTAGACAGATCCAGGTTTTTAGCTTTAGGCCTTACTCTAACTTACGAAGATTAGGAGTTTTACACCCGAAACAAAGGAAGATATGACATAGTGTAGCAAAATCTTGCTTAAGACCTTCAGGAATTCCTTCAAAACATTTTGAACGTAAGCAAACTTCACTTAAGGCCTCACAACAAAACTTAAGCTTAGGGAAATTTTCCATTCCTGAAAGTCTTAATTAAAACAGGGATATGTTATAGCGGAGCTGGATGAAGGACGAGAATTCCTTAGCGGATTGCTTCTTTGTCTTTTCTATTGTAAACTGTTGATAATAGAAATCCATCTCTGTCCCCTTGAGTGTTCTGTTTTTATAAGAAAAATGAAGCAGACAAAGTATTCATGCAGTACGTTTGCACATATTTTGCTATGATGTTCCCGCTTTTCATCAAAATAATATTTGTAGAAGATACCCCAAAAGCTTCCTTGTAAATGAAATCTATTTTTATCAGCGTGTGTTATGAATTTGAGAAGCTTTCGTGATTTCTCTTTAAAAATTTCGGATGTAAATATTTTGACAAATATTGTTTCAATTGACTTGAAATTTTTTCCATAATCAGACATACCGACTTGCTATCTGAAAATATCAGTTAGAAAGTGAGGCATCCCGCGGTGTAGCACGGTATTTCAAATGAAAAAGTACTAATTATAATCTTAGAGAAGAAACTTCTTATAACTTTACTAATGAAAACAATGTTTTTCATTTTTTTAAATTGTCATTCACCAATGTTTTACAGACGCTCTTGATAATTAAAAGTTTTTAATCGTGAACGATAAATGCAGCAGCAGAATCATTGGCTAAGAGGAAATCCAAATTTCACGAGTTTGTAATTAAAAGAGTTAAATTTCATATCAAATTTTAATGTCATGGACAGAGATAGAACAAGGCTTTTTTAAATGTGCGTTATCCAGCTCCGCTATAACATATCCCTGATTAAAATTTTTCATACATATGAAAAAAGCTTTAGCGATGACATACTCGATAACCTGGTGGTGTGATGATCTATTTTCTTTGCTCTCAGTAAGTAAGTAAGTTTGCTACCGCAGTCGAGGACGACCAGAAGGCTCCCTTTTCGTATAGCTGTCTACCCGAAGGTAGGGGAGGGCGCCACTCCATTCCCTGGATTGCTCCACTTACCCTCGATCCGTCTCTTTAGTTGCTGAGCATCAAGCAGAGAGGCATCAAGTACCATTTTCGGAATCTTTGGGATGACCCGGGTGGGGATCGAACCTACAACCTTGCGCACCGTAGCTGGATGCTCTACCTTTATGCTACGGTCGCGCTCTCAGTACTGGAAATTTAATTCCATCATATGAATCATATCTTGATAATGTCATCTCCATGTTCGTTAACCATTCTTTTTCTTTCAGGAATTGTGATGTACGCTGTCAACAAATCAACAATCCACGATCGCCTTTTTTTGTAAATAATCTTACCATTTATGTTATATATCCAATAATCTATGTATAATATATTAATTTGTAAAGCAAGTAACCCGTCTGTTGTGAGAGTTTATTTTATAGTTTGCAATACCTTACTCCACATGTATAACTCTCAAAATAATCTGCACCATAGGCAAAAAATGCTGTCACTTTCGATCAAATTTTCTCAACTTCAGTTGAGCTAGAATTTGACAATGTGCATCTGTCATCGTCTGTCTGTGTGTCACAAAATCTTTAGGGCAGCCTGGAGACTTCAAAAATGGTCTGTTTCCGCTTAAATTTGGCACACTTGTTCCTTGGGTGAATATCTGGGAGTTTTTTTTTCATTTTTTGAAAATTTTTATTTTTGGCGACGAATTATTTTCCAAAACGATGTTTTCCACTATAATTCAATTCTATGCAACTCACACTAAAACTACTACAACAATCTTTTTTTTTATATGAAAATCTGGATCGAAGTTGATTGGATACTACCCGAATTGAGGCATTTTTTTAAATAAATCCTCTCTAAATCGAAATCTATTGGAATTAAGTTATGATTAAAGGGTATTTTCTTACTCCTAATGAACAAAGAAAATGGAAAAATAATCCATTTCAATATTTATTGTTCTAAGTTAAAAAATTTGACGACAATGTTTGACCTACTTTATGGGGTTAGTTGACCTTCAATTTTGGGGTCTTCATAATCCGACATAAAAAAGTTTGTTAAATTATGTAAAACTTGTTTGTTGTACTTTCATAACATGAAAGTACTACCTGAGAGATGATTGATGTTGACACTTTGATCTTTTACGACGTGTCACAGACACCCGCTGGGGCCCAAGCCCAATCTGATAATTTGCCTAGCTTTTGAACAATAGAATTTCTATCCCCTTTGGGACTTAAGTAGAAATTCTTGTCCCCGCTGCGGGAAAAGGTTCCAGCAGAGCTGTGCGGCAGGGGTGTTGTTACATTATTCACATATTTCAGCGGAAATATCTTTGTTAAATCTTTGTCAGAATATATTTCCAAAGCATAAATTTCACTTAGAGAGCAAAGATTTCAGGTGAAAACTGAAATTCCGCTTTCAACAACCAAATCTTTTCGCCTACATTCGGGGGGTTAAAAATCGAAAAAATCCAATTTTCAGAATACTTTAATGGGATGAACTTTCGCGGTTGAGCCTATCCGCGAAATTCAAAAATTTCGCAGGGACTTAATTTCGCGTGTGGCACTATTGGGTGGCAATATTTTCACAATTTTGTGACTTTTACTGTCAAATCATGCATGTTTTTTGTTGAAATACACATTATTTGCGCTTCTTTGATGTAAGTAACCATTCAAATAGTATTTATTTGACATATTTTGAGTTTTGTTTAGAAATATTTCGCGGATGAGGCCCTTCAAAATTTCCAATGGGACTTAATTTCGCGGATTTTTGCGGATAACACCCAAGCCAAATCCGCGAATTCCGCGAAAGTTTATCCCATTAAAGTATAACAAAATTCTCTTTAGAATATTGTTTTGCCACAAAGTATTTCTAAAATTTGCTGCTATGATTAATCCAGTCGGAAAAATATCGACATTTCACTATTACTGGATAAAAGTAATTGTCATAAAAGACATTTCTCTAAATCCCCATAATTATCATCAGGAACTAAAGACTAAAGAAAAAGGTCGATTAATCAAAAACAAATTATATTGACTTCGAGGCCAAAAATACTAAGAACAAGTTGAGAAAATTGCTTTGCAGACCCTAAAATACCCATTTTCTTATAGAAATTGCACAAAAATACTCACAAAATGATGAAAATTAGAGCATTTTTAGGCTTTGAACTCAGAAAGTTAAGAATATCCGAAGGCTTAAAATATTTTGGAAGTTCTTATAAGCGGGATTCTTATAAAAGAGATAACGTGTAATCTAAAATCGTACCATTTTAATTTCAGGTGCAAAGTACACATTGCACTGACGTTCTAAACAAATCTACCTGTGGTGGACTTTTAAAGACTTTAAAGAATTTTGATAACTTTTTTCCTCTAAGCGAATTAATTCATCTAAATATCTTTTGTCTTTTTCCCTAATTGAATTCTGGGGGATGTTAACTTAATGTCCAAACAGCCCCAATTTCCGTCATGACTGAGATTCATTCAAGCACCGATTCTGTGGTTTCCTCAGACTGCATTTCGTTCATTAAAATAAGCAGTTTATACAGTATATGGCCCTCAAAACAGAGACGGCCCCCAAAACTTAGGTCGTCATCAAAATGAGGATTTATCAGAATTAGAAGATTTTTGTTTATTTTGAAAGAATGATGGTCATATGAGCATGTTTTTGATGGTTAGAGACAGCTTCAAAATAACATATTTACGTCTGAAGGAAATATTTCAACACCAAAATTAGATAAAAATTGCATATAACTCACTCTAGCTCCTTGGATAGTGACCCGATAGTGAAAATAAGTTATGAAAATGGGATATAGGAAACTTTCTACACCTAATGCCTTTAAGAAAATGCAGATACATCTGTGACTTTAGAGGATGGGTAAAAGATATAGCATCTTAAAGGTCAACCAGTATTTTGGGGTCCTAGAACCAGCATTAATAAAATCGAAAATTCTAAATATGAGAAACAGCAAAAAATCTTGGAAATCCATTCCTATCAGCTTGAAATCAATATAAAAGGGGTTTGCATGTCTGTTTGCATAGTAAAGACATGCGAGAGGCATAAGTGACAAAAACAAGCCGTATATAAATGTCATGTATCATTGTATGTAAGTTGCGAAGCGATCCATAGCCTGCTCAATTTGCGAGTTGCAAACAAAAGATTTAATGACAAACAAACGCCGTATATGAGCCCCCCCAGCGGTTGGCATGATGGCGTGATAGAGGGTTTTTCGTGGCGCGATGGCGTGAAATTTTGAAAAAAAACGGCGTGATGGCGTGAAAATGGAGTACCGGCGTGATCGTGAAATCGAGTTTTTTTAGGCGTGATGGCGTGAAATTTGCAGTTCAGCGTGATCGTGAAAATTATACTTATCACTTGAATCGTAATTCCATGTCCATTTTAGCCAGTTTAGAGGGTTTAAATTTCAAAATTTTCTTGGTCGGCCTCAACTATGGTGGGGCCTCTTATAGATTACATTTTAGGTGCAAACAGTTTTATTCATCTGCCATTTATCCTTGTAACTTCCAATTGTCTTTAGCAGTTGCTAGCTAGACTTCAAAATAAAGTCGAATGCTACGAGAATTGAAAATTTCAACGGGGGGGGGGGGCAGAGGGCATAGCCCCTCATGTTTTTACCAAAAAAGCTACTTGTGCGTTTAAAAGATTTCCATTATTTTTACATGAATTATTTTTCAAATTGAAATGGGTCCTAAAATAGCACTTCGAGCCCTTCAAAATTCAAAAATTTTCTCCATTACCCAACCATGGTAGGCTTTGTCAATTTACTCAAATATACCTCAGCCCTCAAACCGGGGTCCTTTGATGTGACCCACCAGTTGTCAAACAATTTTTGATATGCATAAGTCGAGATTACGTCATTTATCCTATCCGAAACACTCGAAAAAACTACAATTTGACCCCTGTGTATTACTAAAAATAGAAAAACAGAGGTCGCAAATCCCTTCCAGATTTTTCGGGTGTTTCCGATAGGAAAAATGATACGCGCTTGAGAATGCCGAAAAACTGATTGACAGAAAAATTAAGCTTCTATAAAGGCATTTTATCCATGGGTCTAAACGTGGTCTAAAACTGAATTTATCCAGAGAATATGAGCGTGGATACTAAATTTTCTAGGAGAAATGGCGTGAAATCGAAAAAAAATTGGCGTGATCGTGAAAATCAAAATTTTCAGACGTGATGGCGTGAAATCGAAAAAAAATTGGCGTGATGGCGTGAATTTTGGGTCCGCTGGGGGGCCTCGTATATTAAAGTAAGATGAAAACACTAAACACTCTCAGGGGATCTTGAATTTAAAGAGTTTTCGCAATAAACAGACTGTACCCTTATAATCATAAAGGTTGGTGAGTCCAGTCAAAACACAGATTTGTTCTGTAGCGTCATGCTTCACCTTACAGGAAAATGTCAAAATTTCTGAGAGATGAATTTTTTTTGCATACTATATCATGTGTAAAAATACTGAAAAAAGGAAGAAAATTATAGTACAGACCTTTTGCTATTCGCAATGTCATGTTGAATGAATAAAAAACTCAAGCAGACTTCAGTATCAATCAATGACATGATAATATTTAGAATCCACCTTAACTAATTATATATACATTATACTCATAACCGCATTTAAGAAAAGGAGAAAATCGAAAAGAGGAAAATGGCAGATGATTTTGATTTCGGATTGGCTTTTAATTTATTAGGCATAAAAATAAAAAAATATAGTGTTTCCGGAAACCGGCCGGGTGAAGAAAGAAATTTTTAATGACCCGGCCGCAGACTATGGGTTTATCTATATGGTTCATCATAAAGAAAATCACGTTGACCGTTCAAGCTATCAAACGTCGTGTTTGGTTAGATATTCCCGCTTGTAAATCAAGTTTTGTTCGTTAGTAGATGATACATTAGTATTCAGGGCTTACTTCATACTGTTAGTAATAAGAGTTATCTTTAAAGTTCTACTTCAATGATCTTAAATTATCAAAATTAACAAAAAAAAATTTATTTACAGCCGGCCGCATGAGAGTTTTTTTCTTCATCCGCATTCAAGAAGCACTACATCTTTTTATTTTCGCCTAAATTTGAATCTTCATTATCCTCAAACTCGTATTTTTTTTTTAAAGTTTCGATAAGATTGAGAGAAGCGATAACTGTAGATAGAACAGATCATGTCAAATTCGTCCCAACCCTTAATGAGAATAGAAAAATTGCTGAATTAATCTGATCGAGGGGTAAATCACTCGAAAAATTATCGTACACCTCTACAAAAAGTAAAAAAAGTCAAAGAAAAAGTCAAAAAGTCTCTTGAATGGGCAGTTGGGTGAAGCATAATTTATTGGCGATTGGCGTTTTTGGACAGATTTGGGTCAACAATTTTGGGCGTCCGAGAGCGGTGGGTGTTTTTGTCGAGAAAAAATCAAAATAAAGGTTTGAAAAAAGTCAAAAGAAAAGTAAATAAGTCGAATAAAAGTAAAAAAA